>NC_057808.1:285748167-285755441 GCF_018294505.1 Triticum aestivum | reverse complement strand
CCCCGTTTGGCCCTAGGGCCACTGACAGTGGCCCCCCCGGAAACTTGTTTAAAAAAAAGAGGAATTAAAAAAATAAAATAAAAATAAAGTTATAAAAATAATAATAATAAAATTTAGTTAATTAACTTAATTAATCTGTTTAATTAAATAATTAAAACTAATTATTTGATTAATAAAAACTAACTACTGTTTAGTTAACCTGAGACTATGACGAACGGGACCCACGCGTCTGTTGACCCAGTCAACAGATGGTTGACTGATGGCATCATGCTGACCTCATGCTGACGTCATAATTAATTTTCTAATTGAATTAATTCGATTAATTCTAGAAATAATTTAAATCTTTATAAATTAATATAAAATAATCCGTAGCTCGGATGAAAAAACTTTGTACATGAAAGTTGCTCAGAACAACGAGACGAATCCGGTTACGCAGCCCGCTCGTCCGCCACGCATCCCTAGCATAACGAACACGCAACTTTTCCCCTCCGATTCATCTGCCCGAAAACGCGAAACACCGGGGATATTTTCCCGGATGTTTCCCCCCTTCACCGGTATCACCTCATACCGTGTTAGAACACGTCTAGCTCTGCCTGTTGTCCTGTTATGCACTTGCTTGCTATGTATTTACTGTTTCTCCCCCCTCTTCTCTTCGGTAGACCCCGTGACGATGCTGATGCCCCTGTGGTCGACTACGTCACCGATGACCCCTCCTTCTTGTCTGAGCAACCAGGCAAGCCCCCCCTTGATCACCAGATATCGCCTACTCTACTCTCTACCGCTTGCATTAGAATAGTGTAGCATGTTACTGCTTTCCGTTAATCCTATCCTGATGCATAGCCTGTCATTGTTGCTACAGTTGTTACCCTTACCTGCTATCCTACTGCTTGTATAGCATGCTAGTGTTCCATCAGTGGCCCTACACTCTTGTCCGTCTGCCATGCTATACTACCGGGCCGTGATCACTTCGGGAGGTGATCACGGGTATATACTATATACATTATATACATGACACATGTGGTGACTAAAGTCGGGTCGGCTCGAGGAGTACCCGCAAGTGATACTGATGAGGGGGCTGAAAGGACAGGTGGCTCCATCCCGGTAGAGGTGGGCCTGGGTTCCTGACGGCCCCCGACTGTTGCTTTATGGCGGAGCGACAGGGCAGGTTGAGACCACCCGGGAGAGAGGTGGGCCTGGCCCTGGTCGGCGTTCGCGGATACTTAACACGCTTAACGAGTTCTGGGTATTTGATCTGAGTCTGGCCATTTGGTCTATACGCACTAACCATCTACGCGAGAGTAGTTATGGGTATCCCGGCGTCGTGGTATCGGCCGAAGCCTTCGTGAAGTCAGCGACTGAGTGGCGCGCACCGGATTGGACTGGAACGCCACTAGGATAGGTCTGCTTCCGGCCGCATACGCAACATGCAGGTGTGCATAGGGCGATGGGCCCAGACCCCTGCGCGCATAGGGTTAGACCGGCGTGCTGACCTCTCTGTTGTGCTTAGGTGGGGCTGCGACGCGTTGATCTTACGAGGCCGGGCATGACCCAGAAAAGTGTGTCCGGCCAAATGGGATCGAGCGTGTTGGGTTATGTGGTGCACCCCTGCAGGGAAGTTTATCTATTCGAATAGCCGTGTCCCTCGGTAAAAGGACGACCCGGAGTTGTACCTTGACCTTATGACAACTAGAACTGGATACTGAATAAATACACCCTTCCAAGTGCCAGATACAACCCGGTGATCGCTCTCTAACAGGGCGACGAGGAGGGGATCGTCGGGTAGGATTATGCTATGCGATGCTACTTGGAGGACTTCAATCTACTCTCTTCTACATGCTGCAAGATGGAGATGGCCAGAAGCGTAGTCTTCGACAGGATTAGCTATCCCCCTCGTATTCTGGCATTCTGCAGTTCAGTCCACTGATATGCCCCTTTACACATATACCCATGCATATGTAGTGTAGCTCCTTGCTTGCGAGTACTTTGGATGAGTACTCACGGTTGCTTTTCTCCCTCTTTTCCCCTTCCTATACCTGATTGTCGCAACCAGATGCTGGAGTTCCAGGAGCTAGAGATCCCGAGGATGATTCTACATGGAGTTCGGCTTCGAGGAGTAGTTAGGAAGTCCCAGGCAGGAGGCCTTGCCTTTTCGATCGTTGCTACTTTTGTGCTAGTCTTCTTAAGGCAACCTTGTTTAACTTATGTCTGTACTCAGATATTGTTGCTTCCGCTGACTCGTCTATGATCGAGCAATTGTATTCGAGCCCTCGAGGCCCCTGGCTTGTATTATGATGCTTGTATGACTTATTTATGTTGTAGAGTTGTGTTGTGATATCTTCCCATGAGTCCCTGATCTTGATCGTACACATTTGCGTGCATGATTAGTGTACGGTCAAATCGGGGGCGTCACAAGTTGGTATCAGAGCCAACTGCCTGTAGGAATCCTCCTTTCCAACTCCTTGGCCGAAGTCAAGTCTAGTCATTGAAAAACTTTTACTAACATGGCTGTGTGGCTTACGGGCCCACGTCGCCATTGGGTGGTATTAGGATCTTTTACTCCTTGTCTATACTCTGGGACTCTGATCTCTCTTCTATTCGGGTTAAATGAATTTTGCTAATTCTAATATTAGGATCTCGTTATCACTTTCACCCGGAGAGCCCCTTATTACAGATGATCGCCTGCTGCGCCAGAAGATTCTGAAGACACTCTCTGATGCTTTCCCGAGACCCTTGTGCCCTTCGCCATTGCGATCCCTATCACCGATAAATCTTTATGGATAAATACATACTTTTATCGTTCATACCTTCATCCCCAGTTGCCCTTGTTATTACAAGGTGCCCTCAAATATTCTCCAATGTTCTCGAGACTTTGTGCACGTTGCTTTTGCAATTCCCTACCACTGATCTATGGATAAATACTTACACCCGTCGTTCTTAATTTTATTCCAAGTTGATCTTGTTGATACAAGATGCCCCGAACCGCTCTCCGTTGTTCCAAGAATCCTTTGAGCTTACTGCTATACAGTTCTTTGTCACCTGAATACCCCTACGAATAATTCTCGCACTTACCGAGTATCCGCTCATCCCCAGTTGATTCAAGTATTTCACAAAAGTGTTCCTAATATCATTCGATCTTCGAAAATCTTCAGGAGCCTTTTTGCTCTTGAAATTCTTGCTTACTTGCATTATGATTAATCTTAAGTCTCGTAATATTATTGGCATCTCTTGCCATTATCATTTTGAGTCCGTTGATCCAATTTGTTGCGAATGCTCGCAATCCTCAATCAGATCCTAGAATTCATCCTTCCGGCTCAGACGTCATTTTTAACATGAGCTGGATCTCGACCAATCAAATTGTCGTCGTTTGTACCCCTAAGCTTACTCAAGTTATCCATCCTTAATCAGAGCATTTGCTTCTGATCCTTTGATTGGAAACTATAATTCCTTTACATGTGAGCTTTGAGTTAGTCAGTTGTTTCTATAACCTGATCTCCTGGCATTCTTTCTTCCTCTGGTTGAGTACTGATGCTCACATCCGATCCCTAGTGGACCACCAAACCCTTTTCTCGGATTTTATCCGACAATGTCCTTCATATTAAATAAGCTTGTGAGCTTTTCCTCGGATACATGATGCCTTTGGTATATTGTATCCTCTGCTTTGTGAACCATGCTCTACATTCGAGCTTGTGTTAATTACTCAAAAAAAAATTGTGGTATATGTTCCTAAGATGCCTCGATGGGTTGAACCAATGCCTTACCTAATCTATGTGAGCCCGAAAGATTTCACGGGCCATACTCATCTGGTATTTAACCAGGTAAAACTTTCAACTCTAATGCCTTTATCGAATGCGAGAAGTTAATGAAAGGTTATGCATTGGAGAAGTGGGAGTCGACCTTGAACTTTGTGTTCATGCCCATGGACACGATGTAGATCCTATCTTAGAAGCTTCTTGTAATAGTAACTATTTCCTTGATATGATATCGTCTAGTATCTGTGTATTGATCCTTTTGCAATCGTGGTTCCGACCATGTTCTCCTTTAAATACCATTTCTCGTACAAGTTTAAGCACTTGTCTTTTGTAAGGGCAATACCCCAGTCCAACCTCTACTTTGGTTTGTCGTCGAGTATTACCCCCTGGTATCTCGAGATTATTATGGAACTGCATAACTTCTTATGAGTTCTTCATCAAGTGCTACATTCTCACTGATCCCAATTTTCCACGGGCTCTGAGTTATTAGTCACTCGAGAACACCGATAAGCGAATTGATTCCGCACTCCGATTCAATAACTCTAAGTAATTCTTGTTGCTTATGAGTGTAATAATCCTTCAAGTCATTCCTAGCCTTATCGGCTATATCATTATCGTGCAAACTTTTAACTGTGCTACCCGGTCCTTCCCGGAACACAACTTTCGGTGATGAGCTATGCTTACGTCGATCTTCCTCGTCATATTAGTTCGCCTTGAACAACAGGCTTGATTTCAAGTTTGTGCCTTCCCCTTGGTTCCATTAACCTATCGCTTCATCATTCCTTTGACTTGATGTCATCGCCGATCGATTACATCTTCGTGGAGCCTCTTGACAAAATTTGCCGTGAACATCATCAACATTTTGACTCCTTCCAGGATATCAATGGAATTCTTGATGATAAGTGCCATCCTCGTTCCTTGGTAATTTGAGTTACCATCGACAACAACCTTTCATTCCTTTCATCACAAACTTGATCAAATTATGGAGCTCCTTGCTAACCAGCCTATGTTGTGTTCTACCTTGGAGTATTACCATCTTTTATGTCAAGGATATTGTGAGAATTTCTCCACCTCTTGAGAATTCTTGATATAGTAATACTTCTCGCCATCTCTATTTGTTATCTGATCCCCGTGTTGTTTCTAAACGAAATACCGACAAATGGTCTGTGATGTGTAAATTCTAAACTTGTAGCAACCCTAATGCTTTGAAGTTATTGGCCTATAGTTTCAGTCTACGTCTATGGCTTAATGAATCATCATTCGAACATTGATCGTGCTACCTAGCCCATATTTCGGATGCACCTTTCAACCAATGTTTAACTGTGTATGTTTTCCTCGAGCATACGTCATTAAGACATTCGATCTAGCTATGTTATCTCCTTGTTGACATAGTTGGGGAAATCCATCTTTTGGAGATCTCAACGGATTGTCGCTGAGTTAATCAGTCACCTCCTCACCTCCCCTTGATTTAATGATGGACCCTTGTTCAGAACTCGCTTCCATAGTTCATTTCCCGAGGATCTTACAATGTCGTCTCGTCAATTTGTTTTGCACCTTTCTTCTCAGGCATCCTGAGTCTGAGGTATCCAAACACCGTTCATATCTGAATCTCGGTCATATATGATGGTTGGAACATTTTTCCAAGAGTTATAACACTGGTCTACTATGACCCAATAAGGTGATGATACCCAGCACACCTGGCGGGAGGACCTATTGTTATAAGTTTTTCTTTTTAGCAAGGTTAGCTATTCTTCCATGAGGAAATTGTAAGACTTATTCTATAAGTTGTTCCTGATGGATCCTTTTTGTTTCCAAAGTCTGATCTTCACCTGTTGACCATGTCAATGCTATCTCGAAGCATGTCTATGGTACTCCGATTTTCAACGGGAACATTTGAAGCACAATGCTAAATGTTTCCTGCGCAATTATCCAAACACCGCTGTATGGGTAATGTCATGAAAATTCTCTCCCGTACCTAAAGATTTTTCTACATTATATCATGTCATGGATATCATGCTCTGCTTGTCCTTGGGAAGGATATACCCTTGAAATATGTGTTTAAACACATTTTCCTTTCCATTCTTCTGTTTAATCTGATAATCGTATTTTCCTTTCCATTGTTTGGTTTAACCTTTCTCGTGATCTATATGATCTAAGCAGTAATATTCTCCTGCTTTTGTAAACACCTTGGTGCACAACTCTGTCAGTAAGACCCTGTTACTATTGTTGGTGACATTTCGGTAACCACCGATGGACGAGAACTTTGCCTAATGGTCCGCCTCGTTTCAACGAGCAGGAAAATGGTTCTCTTCGTCCCTCGCCCTTGGTACCGACGATGTTGCTGACATATAACTGACAGGCTACCCTCTGACATGCCTTGCTACCCTTCCTACTTTTAACCCACATGGTGGGCCCATAACCCACAGTTCCATAGGATCGAAACCTGACTCTCCTGTGCACCCCCTGTTCCCAAATTTATTCTTCGCGCGTGGTCTCGTATGTAATTCACGGACCACCGTCCTACTGATCTATACTGGCATCAGACATAATACTTATTCCGATTGCTTCGAACCCCTTTCACACTTTGTTTCAGGCTTCGAACGATTGCCTGCCCGCTCGAAACTTCCCCACTATACCCCCTTACTTTGCTCTCGATATTGTCTTAAATTTCCATTCGAGAGTTACTTTCCGCCACCTTCCCCGACGTTATCAACCAGATAGTCAACCGCTCAGAGGCCTATTATTCCGAAGTACCCCTTGTCCTTCGTAAGTACGATGGAATTCCCGAAGGAAGGATGCCAGCTTCATCATGATGACCTGAAGCAGGAAAATGGAGACCTCAACGTAATGGATCGACCTCTTCGAGAAGAGCAACCAAGACCGAGAAGAATCGTTAGAATTTCGTAACCAGGACTTTCCCCCTTACACCCCTCTTAAATCTCGGGACGAGATTTCTTGTAGTGGAGGAGAATTGTGACGCCCGGATAATTAGGCTACAGTAATTCCCTGCTAATGGGGCCACATCACCACGATCACTGTTGTTATTCTCCCGATGATTCAATCCCATTCAAATTCAAAATTCAAAATCAAGGCAAACGATAAAAGTTTTCAAACATCAAAACTAAAATGTTCAAATTGGAACAAATAAATCCTAAGTAATAATGGAGGAGGAACCACACTTTTATAAAACGTGTAAATACTCTAAAATGAGCAAAACAGCAGCTAAAACCAATAATTAAATGCTTTTTATAATATATAAAATATTAAACTAATTTATTTGGGAGCCCAAGTTATTGTGACAATAGAATAAGTAGTAACACTATTTTAGGAACTAATTTAGCATTTTATAAAACTATCGTAAATAGAAAGTGAGATAAAACAGTAAAAAGGAAATAAATAAAAGAAAACACAAACAGAAAAAAACAGAAGACAATAAAAAAAGAGAGGAAAAGACACCCCCCCCCCGCGCTGGGCCAAGTGGCCCAGCTGGCCTCAGCCGCCCGAATGGGCCGGCCCACCCCCTAC
>NC_057808.1:285674624-285747115 GCF_018294505.1 Triticum aestivum | reverse complement strand
TGTGGTCGACTACGTCACCGATGACCCCTCCTTCTTGTCTGAGCAACCAGGCAAGCCCCCCCTTGATCACCAGATATCGCCTACTCTACTCTCTACCGCTTGCATTAGAATAGTGTAGCATGTTACTGCTTTCCGTTAATCCTATCCTGATGCATAGCCTGTCATTGTTGCTACAGTTGTTACCCTTACCTGCTATCCTACTGCTTGTATAGCATGCTAGTGTTCCATCAGTGGCCCTACACTCTTGTCCGTCTGCCATGCTATACTACCGGGCCGTGATCACTTCGGGAGGTGATCACGGGTATATACTATATACATTATATACATGACACATGTGGTGACTAAAGTCGGGTCGGCTCGAGGAGTACCCGCAAGTGATACTGATGAGGGGGCTGAAAGGACAGGTGGCTCCATCCCGGTAGAGGTGGGCCTGGGTTCCTGACGGCCCCCGACTGTTGCTTTATGGCGGAGCGACAGGGCAGGTTGAGACCACCCGGGAGAGAGGTGGGCCTGGCCCTGGTCGGCGTTCGCGGATACTTAACACGCTTAACGAGTTCTGGGTATTTGATCTGAGTCTGGCCATTTGGTCTATACGCACTAACCATCTACGCGAGAGTAGTTATGGGTATCCCGGCGTCGTGGTATCGGCCGAAGCCTTCGTGAAGTCAGCGACTGAGTGGCGCGCACCGGATTGGACTGGAACGCCACTAGGATAGGTCTGCTTCCGGCCGCATACGCAACATGCAGGTGTGCATAGGGCGATGGGCCCAGACCCCTGCGCGCATAGGGTTAGACCGGCGTGCTGACCTCTCTGTTGTGCTTAGGTGGGGCTGCGACGCGTTGATCTTACGAGGCCGGGCATGACCCAGAAAAGTGCGTCCGGCCAAATGGGATCGAGCGTGTTGGGTTATGTGGTGCACCCCTGCAGGGAAGTTTATCTATTCGAATAGCCGTGTCCCTCGGTAAAAGGACGACCCGGAGTTGTACCTTGACCTTATGACAACTAGAACTGGATACTGAATAAATACACCCTTCCAAGTGCCAGATACAACCCGGTGATCGCTCTCTAACAGGGCGACGAGGAGGGGATCGTCGGGTAGGATTATGCTATGCGATGCTACTTGGAGGACTTCAATCTACTCTCTTCTACATGCTGCAAGATGGAGATGGCCAGAAGCGTAGTCTTCGACAGGATTAGCTATCCCCCTCGTATTCTGGCATTCTGCAGTTCAGTCCACTGATATGCCCCTTTACACATATACCCATGCATATGTAGTGTAGCTCCTTGCTTGCGAGTACTTTGGATGAGTACTCACGGTTGCTTTTCTCCCTCTTTTCCCCTTCCTATACCTGATTGTCGCAACCAGATGCTGGAGTTCCAGGAGCTAGAGATCCTGAGGATGATTCTACATGGAGTTCGGCTTCGAGGAGTAGTTAGGAGGTCCCAGGCAGGAGGCCTTGCCTTTTCGATCGTTGCTACTTTTGTGCTAGTCTTCTTAAGGCAACCTTGTTTAACTTATGTCTGTACTCAGATATTGTTGCTTCCGCTGACTCGTCTATGATCGAGCAATTGTATTCGAGCCCTCGAGGCCCCTGGCTTGTATTATGATGCTTGTATGACTTATTTATGTTGTAGAGTTGTGTTGTGTTATCTTCCCATTAGTCCCTGATCTTGATCGTACACATTTGCGTGCATGATTAGTGTACGGTCAAATCGGGGGCGTCACACCGCCGCACCCCGGACCACCCTCGTCAGCTCCGGAGATCCACCGTCGGCCATGAAATTGATGACGCAAAGACCGAAATGGTGGCGCTATCGAGAGCTCTCGATCGCCAAAAGTGGGCCCTGTAGTTTGTAGGAGCTATGTAAGGTGGGCACCTCCAGAAAGCGCCTACACCCTATGGGGCCCACAGGGGTGAAGTCTTGGCCCCTGGTCATGTTCCGACATGAAACTTCCAAACATATTTTTGTTTGATTTTTGTCTTGACATTTTTTGTGATGTTTTCTGAAATACAAAAACAGGAACTGGCACTGGACACTAGATTAATATGTTAGTTCAATAAAAATTATGTCTAAAGTGTATGTAATTGATAATAATGTACCATGAACCAAAATTATATATACATTCGAGACATATCACGGACTCACGACACAATATAGTTCAAGTCTAAGATTTGCCCTTATGAAGATGGAGAAATACACTCTACGCCCACCCAGTATTATGGTGTCCAACACGAGGATACCGTAAAAATCTCCCCTAGAGTTATGTAATGTATTGTGAGGCAAAGGATATTGTATACATGTCGGAGGGATGGACCACGGGTAGCCTCATCTATACCCCTTAGCATTTCAAGACATCGGGGCTAGCAAAGCCCCTCGCACCTCCCGGATGCACGGCCGACTGGGCCCAAGCGGCCGGCTCCCAGAAGACGACGCACTCTCAGAAGGCGTCTTTCGGGGGAGGGGTCCGGCTTCTAGCAGACGGACCCTCCTCCCCTCGGAGTCTGCACTCAGCCACTACGACAAGACGGGGCGTGGCTACAGGGCCACCTGCTCCCCCAAATTCCGGAGGAGCGTGGCTACAGTGGAGCTGACCAAGCGGACACCCCCCTGCTAGGCGCGGGACTGTAGCCATGCGACTCTCCGCGTGGCCCTCGTCAGCCAGGGACATGCTACAGCAAAAGGTAATCAGTATGGCCCGCAGGCGGCGGGACCTACCTGTCCGTGAGCTACCAGAAGGCAGCGCTGAGGGGTGGGCCGGCTCCTAGTTGTCGGCCCTTCCCTATCCTTGGAGTCCGCACCCACCTACCTCAACGAGACGGAGCGTGGCTACAGTGGGCGCTGACCAGGTGGTCACCCGCCCGCATTGCGCGGGACTTTAGCCATACGACTCCTGACGCGGCCTCCGTCATCAAGTACGAAGCTACAACGAAGAGCAGTTAGCGTGGCCCGTAGGCGGCAGGCCCCACCTGTCGGCCGGATTCTCGGCAGCCGGCAGGGCCCTCCAAGCGGCGGGCCCCAGCAGCCGGCGGAGAACCCGGCGACCTTAGACACTGACGTCTGGGTCCCACACCCGGCCGTGTTACCATTGTACCCCTGGGGGGTAGGCCTATATAAACCCCCAGGCTCACCAATGCAAAGGGTTCAGCCCTCATTCCCACACACACACACCATAGCTAGGAGAAGCAAGGTAGCATCTCTGCCCTTCTTCCTCCTCTAGCAACACAGCTCAAGGAGCAAGCTTGTAGCCATCATTTGATTATAGTCATCATGCGGAGACCCCGCAGAGCAGGACTAGGGGTGTTATCTCCCAGGAGAGCCCCAAACCTGGGTATGTCTCGTGTGCAATCGAGCTCGCGCCCACTCTCTCTTCCAGGGCCCGACGACGTCCTCTTGGCCCCATCCATGATAAGCCACCCTCTGGCATCTGTCACGAGAATACCCCGACAGTTGGCGCCCACCGTGGGGCCTAACGCAGCGTCGGCCGGAGACACGTTCTGGACGGGGACCCTCTTCCTCTCCGGCGAGCACGTCGTGGCTGGCCTAATAAGCCAGCCCGGCGCGCCCGCTTGCGCTTGCACCAGCACACCGCCCACGCGGGAGCAGCCTGCCTCGCGAGCTGCCTTGTCGACCTCTTCGGCAAGGCCAGCCTCTCCGACGAGCCCGCCTCCAACGTAGAGGCTCTTCACTCCGTTGACCCCCTCTCCGAGCCTTTCGAGAAGCTCACCGTCTCCAACGCGGCCTCCACCGACGGGTTCCCCGCCGATGTGGTGGTCGTTGACGACCCGCTCCCTCCTGTCGCTAGTGACGCCGACGCCGACACCGTCGCGGAGGTGCTGGTCACTGGCCACAGAGAGGACTCCGATGGGGCCGCCCAGCACCCGTTGCGAGCGGCCATGCAGGGCCTAGCCACTCCCGTTGCCGCCAACGGCGATGGGGCGACACTTGAGGCGTTTTGTGTCACGCTCCTGGACAGCGCCAACAAGATGGTGGCCATGAACCGCCGCGCTGAGGCCAACCAGTGCGAGATCGACCGCATCGTAGGCGGCACGCCAGCTGCTAGCGAGCCCAGCCGTTCGGCAATGCGGCGCGGCCATAGCCAACATGTTGGGGGTCGGACGCCTTATCTGGTATTGCACCAGGTAAAACTTTCAACAACTAATGACATTTTCAAAAAGCGAGAGGTGAATGGAAGGTTATACATTGAAGAAGTGGGAGTCGACCTTGAACTTGTGTTCATGCCCATGGACACGATGTAGATCCTATCATGGAAACTTCTTGTAATAATAACCATTTCCTTGATATAGGTTCATCTAGTATCCATGTTTGGTCCTTTGCAACCGTGGTTCCGACCATGATTGTTCTCCTTTGATTCCATTTCTCAGACAAGATGAAGTACTTGTCTTCTGCAGATCATTTCACGTGTCCACCGTCTACTCTGCTCTACCATCGAGTATTACACTCTGGGAACTACATAGCTTCTTGTGAGTTCTTCATCAACTATTATTTCTCGATGATTCCAATTTTCTCCGGGTTTTGAGTTGTTTGTCACTCGAAACACCGATAACTGAATTGAGTCCGTTCTACGGTTCAACTACTCCTTGTAATCATTCTTACCTGCGAGTTGTACTCGCTGATGTCATTCCCAACTGATTGGCTACATCATCATCGTCATGTTAAAGCTTCAACTGTGCTACCTGGTCCGTATTCCCGGAGCACAACTTTTGACGATGAGCCAAGCTTACGTCGATCTTTCTCGTCATATCATTTCGCCTTGAACAACAAGCTTGACTTCGAGTTTGTGTCGTACCCATGGTTCCAATAACCTTTCGCTTCATCATTCCTTTAACTTGATGTCATCGCCTATCGATTACATCTTCTTGAAATCTCTCGACAAATGTGTCATGAACCTCATCAGCATTATGAGCTCTTCCAGAATATCAGTTGAATTCTTGATGAGAAATACCATCCTTGCCCTCGATGATTTGTATTATCACCGACCACTTTATTGCCTTCCGTTCAACACAAACTTGTTCGTGTTTTGTGTTATACCTTGAGATCCTTGCTATCCAGCATTTGTTCGTCTTTACCTTGGAGTATTACCATCTTTTATGTCAAGAATGTCGTGAGAATTTCACCACCTCTTAAGAATTCCTGATAGAGGTGATATATTTTGCCATATCCGTTCATTCCTTGGTCCCCGTGTTATTTCTAACCGGAAAACCGACAATCGAACTATGATGTGCGACTTCAAAACTTCTAGCAACCCTATTGCTTCGACGTTAATGGTCGATATTTCATTCTTAGACCATTGGTTATCGAACCACCATTCTAACATTGATCATGCTACTTAAGCCCATATTTCGGGTGCACCTTTCAACCAATGTTTAACTGTGTATACCCTCGAGCATACATCATTATATCATTGATCTGACTAATGTTATCTCCTTGTTCACATAATTGTGGAAACCCATCTTTTGGAAGTCTCGATGAATTGTCGCTGAGTTCATCAGCTACCACCTTATCCCTTCATTGGTTTAATGATGAGCTCTTATTTTGGAACTCACTTCCGTAGTAAATTTCCCGAGAATCTTACAATGTCGTCTCGTCAATTTGTTTTGCACCTTTTCTTCTCAGGCATCCTGAGTCTGAGGTATCCTAACACCGATCAGATCTGAATCTCGGTCAGATATGATGGTTGGAACACTTTTCCAAGAGTTATAACAATGGTCTTTATGTGACCCGGTAAGGTGATGTCATGCCTAGCACATCTGACCGGAGGACCTATTGTTATAGTTTCCTTTTTAACAAGGTTAACCATTCTTCCATGAGGAAATTGAATGACTTGTTTAATAAGTTTTTCCTGATGGATCCTTTGTGTATCCAAGGTCTGACCTTTGCTTGAAGACCTTGTCAATGCTATCTCGAAGCATGTCTGTGTTACTCCGATCTTCAATAAGAACATTTGAAGAAAAATGCTATATTTTCTTTATCAATTATCCAAAACACCATTGTATGGGTATGGTCATCAAATTCCTCTCCCCATACCTAAAGGGTTTTCTACAATTATATCCTGTCATGGATATCATGCTCTGCTTGTCCTTGGGAAGGATATACCCCTGAATAATGTGTTTAAACACATTTTCCTTTCCATTGTTCTATTTAATGTGATAATCATATTTTTCCTTTCCATTGTTTGGTTTAACCTTTCTTGTGACCTATATGATCTAAGAAGTAATATTCTCCACTTACGTAAACACCTCGGTGTACATTTCTGTCAGCAAGACCCTGTTACTATTGTTGATGACATTCCGGTAGCCACCGATGGACGAGAACTTTTCCTATTGGTCCGCCTCGTTCAACGAGCAGGAAAATGGTTCTCTTCGTCCCTCGCCCTTGGTATCGATGTTGTTGCCGGCACAACTGACAGGCTATACTCTGACATGCCTTGCTTACATGATCGTGCAGGACGTCACCGCCCTTCCTAATTTTAACCCACATGGTGGGCCCATAACCCACAGTTCCACATGATCAAAACCTGACTCTTCTTTATATCCATGTCTCCAAAGTTATTCCTCGCGCTTGACTTCGTATGTAATTCACGGGGTCACCTCCCTAGTAATCTATTCTGATATCAGACACAATACTTATTCTCGTTGCTCTGGAACCCTTTCACCTTCTGATTAGGCATCAAACGATTGCCTATCCGTTTGAAACTTCTCATGGTACCTTCTTACTTTGCTCCCGATATCTTCTTAAGTTACAATTCGAGAGATACTTATGCTTCTTCCCCTGAGTTAACCGCCTGATGCTCGATCTTGTTAGAATCCGTCCTTATAGAGTTTTCCCTTCTTACCCTTTCGTAAGTACGATGAAGAACCTGAAGAAAGGATGCCTACTTCATCATGATGACCTGAAGCAGAGAAATGAAGACATCAACGTAATGGATCGACCGCTTCGAAAAGAACAACCAAGATCGAGAAGACTCGTTAGAATTTCGTAACCAATTTCTTCCTTTTAACTCTACCTCTTAAATCTCGGGATGAGATTTCTTGTAGTGGAGGAGAATTGTGACGCCCGGATAATTAGACTACAGTATTCCCACGTTAATGATGCCACGTCACCACGATTACTGTTGCTAATCTCGCGTTAGTTCAAAACGATTCAAATTCAAATTTGAGTTAATGGCAAACATCAAAAGTTTTCAAACATTAAAACTGAAATGTTCGGTTTGCAGAATATAATCCATACATTATTTTGGTGAAGTAACCACACTTTTACAAAATGTTTAAATATTCTGAAATAAGTAAAACAGTAGAAGAAACAGATAATTAAATGCCTTTTTCAATTAATAAAATATTAAGCTAATTTATTAATTGCCCGAACTAATGGGGCAGTGACATATTTATAAGTACTAATTTAGGTGCTAGTGGTAATTTTTATAAAACCTAAAATAAAAAGGAACTAAAAATAAAACAGAAAAGAAATAGAAAACAAAAGGAAAAAAGACAAAAGAAAAATAAAAACAAAACTAATCTACTGGGCCATGTGGCCCATTAGCCCAAGAAAACGGCCCAGCCCACCCCTGCCATCCCCTTCCCGTCGCTACAGGAGATGGAGGGGGCTGTGGCAACCATCCACGGCGCCTTGGCCGCGGTGGCGGCCATCAGCGACCCCTGCCCCGCCTACAAGGCCCCGTCGACGCCCCTGAAACCCTAGCCCCCTCGCAGTCCTTCCCCCCTCGCGCCCCTCGCTCTCTCTCACGCGCCCACCCGAGCTCCTCATCGCTGCTGCCCCGTCACCGCCGCGGCCACCGAGCTCCGCGCCCCCGGCGAACACGCCCACTGGCTCCGCTGCGTTCCTTCCCGTCATCTCCGTCGACCACATCACCGGATCCAAGCCGGGGAGCACCTGCGACGGCGCCCGCGTCCGTTCCCTTCGTCGTCGTTTGCCTCGGCCGCCGCGTCGATCTACTCGCTCCGACCGTCCCCGGCACCCTCGAGCCTTCCCCGGGCATCAAAGTGAGCTCCGCATCGATCCCCTTTTCCTCTAGGCGTTGCTCCCGTCCTCTGGCCGCCGTTCCACGAGCACCGTGCTCCGGCCGCCGCCATGGCCGAAGTGCTCCACGCTCCCGAGCTTCTCTGCTCATTTGCATCGCGGCAATGAGCTCCTGGTGACCCGTAGATGTCGCCTGCATGTTTTGTTCGCTCGAACCCGTCGCGAGGCGAGGAATTCATCGAGCTCTGCTCCGACCGCCGCCGCGCTCGACCTTGCGGCCGCGCCCGTGCTGCACCCCGCCGTGCGCGCCTGTTGTGGCTCGTGCGCGTGCTCGTCCGCCCGGTGATGCTCGCGCACGCCTGCGCCGCGCCTTAGCTGCTGTCGCTGCTTTCTGCGGCTGCTCACAGCTGCTGCCTGCTACGGCTTCTTCAGCTTCTTCTTCCCTCGCACGCGCGCCCGGAGCCGCTTGCTGCCGTCGCTGCTTACTGCTGCTTGCTGCTCCCTGGCCGCGTCCCTGCCTCGTTTGGCTTTGCGTCGTGGCCCTGCCGCTGTTTATTGCTGCTTCTACTTCTATGCTGCTCGCCACATGCTGCTCGTTGCTATACGTTGATGTTGGCCATGGCCATGCCCGTGATGAGTTGCCAGCAACAAAGTTCACACATATGCACAATCAGCGAATGGCCGTGTGTGCTGTGAGTGCGTAGGGCTGGCCCCTTTAGCTTAGTAATTAGGATTACTTTAGTGCTAGGTTAAGTTAATTGCAGATGACAAGTGGGTCCCATCTAAATAGATTAGATAATCTTTTTGGAATTTATTAAAACATTGACATGTGGGACCCTGTACTGTTCACCTTGACCAGTCAATGTTGACTGGGTCAACTCTGCACACCGCCCCCACTTGACATACACACTGGGTAGGAATTCCTTTGTGCACTTAGCATTTGTTTAGTTAAATTCGAAATTAATATTAATTCTAGTATATTAATAAAACTTTGAAAAATAATGGAAAATAATCCGTAGCTCGGACGAAAATACTTTGTACATGAAAGTTGCTCAGAACGACGAGACGAATCCGAATATGTAGCCCGTTCGTCCGCCACACATCCCTAGCACAGCGAACACACAACTTTCCTCCTCCGGTTCATTTGTCCGAAAACGCGAAACACCGGGGATACTTTCCCGGATGTTTCCCCCCTTCGTCGGTATCACCTCCTACCGCGTTAGGGCACACCTAGCACCGCGTATTGCCATGTTACGCTTTGTGATGCTTTGATTGCTTTGTTATTTATTGTGTTCCCCCTCCGTTACTTCTTTCCATAGACCCCGAGACTGTCGGCGACCCCCAGTTCGACTACGGTGTTGACGACCCCTCCTTGCTAGAGCAACCAGGCAAGTCCCCCCTTTGATCACCAGATATCGCCTATTCTTTCTCTTTACTGCTTGCATTAGAGTAGTGTAGCATGTTACTGCTTTCGGTTAATCCTATTCTGCTGCATAGCCTGTCATTGTTGCTATAGTTGTTACCCTTACCTGTAATCCTAATGCTTAGTATAGGATGCTAGTGTTCCATCAGTGGCCCTACACTCTTGTCCGTCTGCCATGCTATACTATTGGGCCGTGATCACTTCGGGAGGTGATCACGGGCATATGCTATATACTTGATACTGTTACATTACTTATGATACTGTTCGGAGATGGGGGCTGAAGGGGCAGATGGCTCCATCCCGGTAGAGGTGGGCCTGGGTTCCCGGCGGCCCCCGACTGTTACTTTGTGGTGGAGCGACAGGGCAGGTTGAGACCACCTAGGAGAGAGGCGGGCCTGGCCCTGGTCGGTGTTTGCAGATACTTCAATTAACATGCTTAACGAGATCTTGGTATTTGATCTGAGTCTGGCCACTGGCCTATACGCACTAACCAACTACGCGGGAACAGTTATGGGCACTCGACGCTGTGGTATCAGCCGAAGCCTTCGTGACGTCAGCGACTGAGCGGCACGCGCCAGATTGGACTGGAACGCCTGCTAGGCTAGGTCTGCTTCCGGCCGCCCTCGCAACGTGCAGGTGTGCAATGGGCGATGGGCCCAGACCCCTGCGCCATAGGATTTAGACCGGCGTGCTGACCTCTCTGTTGTGCCTAGGTAGGGCTGCGACGTGTTGATCTTCCGAGGCCGGGCATGACCCAGGAAAGTGTGTCCGACCAAATGGGATCGAGCGTGTTGGGTTATGTGGTGCACCCCTGCAGGGAAGTTTATCTATTCGAATAGCCGTGTCCCTCGGTAAAAGGACGACCCGGAGTTGTACCTTGACCTTATGACAACTAGAACCGGATACTTAATAAAACACACCCTTCCAAGTGTCAGATATAACCCGGTGATCGCTCTCACACAGGGCGACGAGGGGGGATCGCCAGGTAGGATTATGCTATGCGATGCTACTTGGTGAACTTACCATCTACTCTCTTCTACATGCTGCAAGATGGAGGCTGCCAGAAGCGTAGTCTTCGACAGGACTAGCTATCCCCCTCTTATTCTCGCATTCTGCAGTACAGTCCACCGATATCGGCCCCTTTACACAGATACCCATGCATATGTAGTGTAGATCCTTGCTTGCGAGTACTTTGGATGAGTACTCACAGTTGCTTTTCTCCCTCTTTCCCCCTTTCCATTTCTTCCTGGTTGTCGCAACCAGATGCTGGAGCCCAGGAGCTTGACGCCACCGTCGACGACGACTACTACTGCACCGCGGGTGCCGACTACTACGTGCAGGCCGCTGACGACGGCGAGGAGTAGTTTAGGAGGATCCCAGGCAGGAGGCCTGCGCCTCTTTCGATCTGTATCCCAGTTTGTGCTAGCCTTCTTAAGGCAAACTTGTTTAACTTATGTATGTACTCAGATATTGTTGCTTCCGCTGACTCGTCTATGATCGAGCACTTGTATTTGAGCCCTCGAGGCCCCTGGCTTGTATTATGATGCTTGTATGACTTATTTGATTTTTAGAGTTGTGTTGTGATATCTTCCCGTGAGTCCTTGATCTTGATCGTACACGTTTGCGTGTATGATCATTGTACGATTGAATCGGGGGCATCACACCTATATAAACCCCCCAGGCTCACCAATGCAAAGGGTTCAGCCCTCATTCCCACACACACACACACCATAGCTAGGAGAAGCAAGGTAGCAACTCTGCCCTTCTTTCTCCTCTAGCAACACAGCTCAAGGAGCAAGCTTGTAGCCATCATTTGATTATAGTCATCATGCGGAGACCCCGCAAAGCAGGACTAGGGGTGTTATCTCCCAGGAGAGCCCCAAACCTGGGTACGTCTCGTGTGCAATTGAGCTCGCGCCCACTCCCGCTTCCAGGGCCCGACGACGTCCTCTTGGCCTCATCCATGATAAGCCACCCTCTGGCATCTGTCACGAGAATACCCCGACAGTTGGCGCTATTGTGGAACGTAGTAATTTCAAAAAAATTCCTACGCACACGCAAGATCATGGTGATGCATAGCAATGAGAGGGGAGAGTGTTGTCCATGTACCCTCGTAGACCGATAGTGGAAGCGTTATCACAACGCGGTTGATGTAGTCGTACGTCTTCACGATCCGACCGATCAAGTAGCGAACGCACGGCACATTCGAGTTCTACACACGTTCAGCTCGATGACGTCCCTCGAACTCCGATCCAGCCGAGTGTTGAGGGAGAGTTTCGTCAGCACGACGGCGTGGTGACGATGGTGATGTTCTACCGACGCAGGGCTTCGCCTAAGCTCCGCAATGATATTATCGAGGTGTAATTTGGTGGAGGGGGGCACCGCACACGCCTAAAAGATCTTAAGGATCAATTGTTGTGTCCATGGGGTGCCCCCTGCCCCCGTATATAAAGGAGCAAGGGAGGAGGAGGCCGGCCCTAGGAGGGGGCGCACCAAGTGTGGAGTCCTACTAGGACTCCCTAGTCCTAGTAGGATTCCACCTCCCATATGGAATAGGAAAAGAGGAAGGGAAAAAGAGAAGGAAGGAAGGGGGCGCCCCCCTTCCCTAGTCCAATTCGGACCAGACCAAGGGGAGGGGTGCGGCCACCCTTGAGGCCCTTTTTCTTCTTTCCCGTATGGCCCAATAAGGCCCAATACGTATTCCCGTAACTCTCCGGTACTCCGAAAAATACCCGAATCACTCGGAACCTTTCCGAAGTCCGAATATAGTCGTCCAATATATCGATCTTTACGTCTCGACCATTTCGAGACTCCTCGTCATGTCCCCGATCTCATCCGGGACTCCGAACTCCTTCGGTACATCAACATACATAAACTCATAATAAAACTGTCATCGTAGCTTTAAGCGTGCGGACCCTACGGGTTCGAGAACTATGTAGACATGACCGAGACACGTCTCCGGTCAATAACCAATAGCGGGACCTGGATGCCCATATTGGCTCCCACATATTCTACGAAGATCTTTATCGGTCAGACCGCATAACAACATACGTTGTTCCCTTTGTCATCAGTATGTTACTTGCCCGAGATTCGATCGTCGGTATCTCGATACCTAGTTCAATCTCGTTACCGGCAAGTCTCTTTACTCGTTCGGTAACACATCATCCCGCAACTAACTTATTAGTCACAATGCTTGCAAGGCTTATAGTGATGTGCATTACCGAGTGGGCCCAGAGATACCTCTCCGACAATCGGAGTGACAAATCCTAATCTCGAAATACGCCAACCCAACAAGTACCTTTGGAGACACCTGTAGAGCACCTTTATAATCACCCATTTACGTTGTGACGTTTGGTAGCACACAAAGTGTTCCTCCGATAAACGGGAGTTGCATAATCTCATAGTCAGAGGAACATGTATAAGTCATGAAGAAAGCAATAGCAACATACTAAACGATCGGGTGCTAAGCTAACGGAATGGGTCAAGTCAATCACGTCATTCTCCTAATGAGGTGATCTCGTTAATCAAATGACAACTTATGTCTATGGCTAGGAAACATAACCATCTTTGATTAACGAGCTAGTCAAGTAGAGGCATACTAGTGACACTTTGTTTGTCTATGTATTCACACATGTATTATGTTTCCGGTTAATACAATTCTAGCATGAATAATAAACATTTATCATGATATAAGGAAATAAATAATAACTTTATTATTGCCTCTAGGGCATATTTCCTTCAGTCTCCCACTTGCACTAGAGTCAATAATCTAGTTCACATCGCCATGTGATTTAACATGAATAGTTCACATCACCATGTGATTAACACCCATGGTTCACATCGTCATGTGACCATCACCCAAAGGGTTTACTAGAGTCAGTAATCTAGTTCACATCGCTATGTGATTAACACCCAAAGAGTACTAAGGTGTGATCATGTTTTGCTTGTGAGATAATTTTAGTCAACGGGTCTGTCACATTCAGATCCGTAAGTATTTTGCAAATTTCTATGTCTACAATGCTCTACATGGAGCTACTCTAGCTAATTGCTCCCACTTTCAATATGTATCTAGACCGAGACTTAGAGTCATCTAGATTAGTGTCAAAACTTGCATCGATGTAACCTTTTACGACGAGCCTTTTGTCACTTCCATAATCGAGAAACATATCCTTATTCCAGTAAGGATAATTTTGACCGCTGTCCAGTGATCTACTCCTAGATCACTATTGTACTCCCTTGCCAAAATCAGTGTAGGGTATACAATAGATCTGGTACACAGCATGGCATACTTTATAGAACCTATGGCCAAGGCATAGGGAATGACTTTCATTCTCTTTCTATCTTTTGCCGTGGTCGGGCTTTGAGTCTTTACTCAATTTCACACCTTGTAACACAGGCAAGAACTCTTTTCTTTGACTGCTCTATTTTGAACTACTTCAAAATCTTGTTAAGGTATGTACTCATTGAAAAACTCATCAAGCGTCTTCATCTATCTCTATAGATCTTGATGCTCAATATGTAAGCAGCTTCACCGAGGTCTTTCTTTGAAAAACTCATTTCAAAACACTTCTTTATGTTTTACAGAATAATTCTACATTATTTCCGATCAACAATATGTCATTCACATATACTTATCAGAAATGTTGTAGTGCTCCCACTCACTTTCTTGTAAATACAGGCTTCACCGCAAGTCTGTATACAACTATATGCTTTGATCAACTTATCAAAGCGTATATTCCAACTCCGAGATGCTTGCACCAGTCCATTGATGGATCGCTGGAGCTTGCATATTTTGTTAGCACCTTTAGGATTGACAAAACCTTCTGGTTGTACAACTCTTCTTTAATAAATCCATCAAGGAATGCAGTTTTGTTTATCCCTTTGCCAGATTTCATAAAATGCGGCAATTGCTAACATGATTCGGACAGACTTAAGCATAGATACGAGTGAGAAACTCTCATCGTAGTCAACATCTTGAACTTGTCGAAAACCTTTTTGCGACAATTCTAGCTTTGTAGATAGTGATACTACTATCAGCGTCCGTCTTCCTCTTGACAATCCATTTATTCTCAATTGCTTGCCGATCATCGGGCAAGTCAACCAAAGTCCACACTTTGTTCTCATACATGGATCTCATCTCAGATTTCATGGCCTCAAGCCATTTTGCGGAATCTGGGCTCACCATCGCTTCTTCATAGTTCGTAGGTTCGTCATGGTCTAGTAACATAACCTCCAGAACAGGATTACCGTACCACTCTGGTGCGGATCTTACTCTGGTTTACCTATGAGGTTTGGTAGTAACTTGATCTGAAGTTACATGATCATCATCATTAACTTCCTCACTAATTGGTGTAGAAGTCACAGGAACAGATTTCCGTGATCCAATAAGGGAGCAGGTACAGTTACCTCATCAAGTTCTACTTTCCTCCCACTCACATCTTTCGAGAGAAACTCCTTCTCTAGAAAGGATCCATACTTAGCAACGAATGTCTTGCCTTCGGATCTGTGATAGAAGGTGTACCCAACTGTCTCCTTTGGGTATCCTATGAAGACACATTTCTCCGATTTGGGTTTGAGCTTATCAGGATGAAATTTTTTCACATAAGCATCGCAACCCCAAAATTTTAAGAAACGACAACTTTGGTTTCTTGCCAAACCACAGTTCATAAGGCGTCGTCTCAACGGATTTTGATGGTGCCCTATTTAACGTGAATGTAGCTGTCTCTAATGCATAACCCAAAACGATAGTGGTAAATTGGTAAGAGACATCATAGATTGCACTATATCCAATAAAGTACGGTTATGACGTTCGGACACACCATTACACTGTGGTGTTCCAGGTGGCGTGAGTAGTGAAACTATTTCACATTGTTTTAACTGAAGGCCAAACTCGTAACTCAAATATTTTACCTCTGCGATCATATTGTAGAAACTTTTATTTTCTTGTTACGATGATTCTCCACTTCACTCTGAAATTCTTTGAACTTTTCAAATGTTTCAGACTTTGTGTTTCATCAAGTAGATATACCCATATCTGCTCAAATCATCTGTGAAGGTCAGAAAATAATGATACCTGCTATGAGCCTCAATATTCATCGGACCACATACATCTGTATGCATGATTTCCAACAAATCTGTTGCTCTCTCCATAGTTCCGGAGAACGGCGTTTTAGTCATCTTGCCCATGAGGAACGGTTCACAAGCATCAAGTGATTCATAATCAAGTGATTCCAAAATCCCATCAGTATGGAGTTTCTTCATGCGCTTTACACCAATATGACCTAAACGGCAGTACCACAAATAAGTTGCACTATCATTATTAACTTTGCATCTTTTGGCTTCAATATTATGAATATGTGTATCACTACGATCGAGATCCAACAAACCATTTTCGTTGGTGTGTATGACCATAAAGGTTTTATTCATGTAAACAGAACAACAATTGTTCTCTAACTTAAATGAATAACCGTATTGCAATAAACATGATCAGATCATATTCATGCTCAACGCAAACACCAAATAACACTTATTTAGTTTCAACACTAATCCCGAAAGTACAGGGAGTGTGCGATGATGATCATATCAATCTTGGAACTACTTCCAACACACATCGTCACCTCACCTTTTACTAGTCTCTGTTTATTCTGCAACTCCCGTTTTCGAGTTACTACTCTTTAGCAACTGAACCAGTATCAATTACCGAGGGGTTGCTATAAACACTAGTAAAGTACACATCAATAATCTGTATATCAAATATACCTTTGTTCACTTTTACTAGTCTCTGTTTATTCTGCAACTCCCGTTTCGAGTTACTACTCTTAGCAACTGAACCAGTATCAATTACCGAGGGATTGCTATAAACACTAGTAAAGTACACATCAATAATCTGTATATCAAATATACCTTTGTTCACTTTGCCATCCTTCTTATCCACCAAATAGTTGGGGTAGTTCCGCTTCCAGTGACCAGTCCCTTTGTAGTAGAAGCACTTAGTCTCAGGCTTAGGACCAGACTTAGGCTTCTTCACTTGAGCAGCAACTTGCTTGCCGTTCTTTTTGAAGTTCCCCTTTTTCCCTTTGCCCTTTTCTTGAAACTAGCGGTCTCGTCAACCATCAACACTTGATGTGGTCTCGTCAACCATCAACACTTGATGTTTTTCTTGATTTCTACCTTCATCGATTTCAGCATCACGAAGAGCTCGGGAATTACTTTCGTCATCCCTTGCATACCATAGTTCATCACGAAGTTCTACTAACTTGGTGATGGTGACTAGAGAATTCTGTCAATCACTATTTTATCTGGAAGATAAACTCCCACTTGATTCAAGCGATTGTAGTAACCAGACAATCTGAGCACATGCTCACTAGTTGAGCGATTCTCCTCCATCTTTTTGCTATAGAACTTGTTGGAGATTTCATATCTCTCAACTCGGGTATTTGCTTGAAATATTAACTTCAACTCCTGGAACATCTCATATGGTCCATGACGTTCAAAACGTCTTTGAAGTCCCGATTCTAAGCCGTTAAGCATGGTGCACTAAACTATCAAGTAGTCATCATATTGAGCTAGCCAAACGTTCATAACGTCTGCATCTGCTCCTGCAATAGGTCTGTCACCTAGCGGTGCATCAAGGACATAATTTTTCTGTGCAGCAATGAGGATAATCCTCAGATCACGGATCCAATCCGCATCTTTGCTACTAACATCTTTCAACATAATTTTTCTCTAGGAACAAAAAATAAACACAGGGAAGCAACAACGCGAGCTATTGATCTACAACATAATTTGCAAAATACTATCAGGACTAAGTTCATGATAAATTTAAGTTCAATTAATCATATTACTTAAGAACTCCCACTTAGATAGACATCTCTCTAATCATCTAAGTGATTACGTGATCCAAAGCAACTAAACCATGTCCGATTAACACATGAGATGGAGTAGTTTCAATGGTGAACATCACTATGTTGATCATATCTACTATATGATTCACGCTCGACCTTTCGGTCTCTGTGTTCCGAGGCCATATCTGTATGTGCTAGGCTCGTCAAGTTTAACCTGAGTATTCCGCGTGTGCAACTGTTTTGCACCCGTTGTATTAGAGCCTATCACACCCGATAAACACGTGGTGTCTCAGCACGAAGAACTTTTGCAACGGTGCATACTCAGGGAGAACACTTTTATCTTGAAATTTTAGTGAGAGATCATCTTATAATGCTACCGTCAATCAAAGCAAGATAAGATGCATAAAGGATTAACATCACATGCAATCAATATAAGTGATATGATATGGCCATCATCATCTTGTGCTTGTGATCTCCATCTCCGAAGCACCGTGCTTGTGATCTCCATCTCCGAAGCACCGTCATGATCACCATCGTCACCGGCGCGACACCTTGATCTCCATCGTAGCATCGTTGTCGTCTCGCCAACTTATTGCTTTTACGACTATCGCTACCGCTTAGTGATAAAGTAAAACTATTACATGGCGATTGCATCTCATACAATAAAGCGACAACCATATGGCTCCTGCCAGTTGCCGATAACTCGGTTACAAAACATGATCATCTCATACAACACATTATATCACATCATGTCTTGACCATATCACATCACAACATGCCCTGCAAAAACAAGTTAGACGTCCTCTACTTTATTGTTGCATATTTTACGTGGCTGCTACGGGCTTAGCAAGAACCGTTCTTACCTACGCATCAAAACCACAACGATAGTTTGTCAAGTTGGTGCTGTTTTAACCTTCGCAAGGACCGGGCGTAGCCACACTCGGTTCAACTAAAGTGAGAGAGACAGACACCCGCCAGTCACCTTTAAGCAACGACTGCTCCGAACGGTGAAACCAGTCTCGCATAAGCATACACGTAATGTCGGTCCGGGCCGCTTCATCTCACAATACCGCTGAACCAAAGTATGACATGCTGGTAAGCAGTATGACTTATATCGCCCACAACTCACTTGTGTTCTACTCGTGCATAGCATCAACGCATAAAACCAGGCTCGGATGCCACTGTTGGGGAACGTAGTAATTTCAAAAAGTTCCTACGCACACGCAAGATCATGGTGATGCATAGCAACGAGAGGGGAGAGTGTTGTCCACGTACCCTCGTAGACCGATAGCGGAAGCGTTATCACAACGCGGTTAATGTAGTCGTACGTCTTCACGATCCGACCGATCAAGTAGCGAACGCACGGCACCTCCGAGTTCTACACACGTTCAGCTCGATGACGTCCCTCGAACTCCGATTCAGCCGAGTGTTGAGGGAGAGTTTCGTCAGCACGACGGCGTGGTGACGATGATGATGTTCTACCGACGCAGGGCTTCGCCTAAGCTCCGCAATGATATTATCGAGGTGTAATTTGGTGGAGGGGGGCACCGCACACGCCTAAAAGATCTTAAGGATCAATTGTTGTGTCCATGGGGTGCCCCCTGCCCCCGTATATAAAGGAGCAAGGGAGGAGGAGGCCGGCCCTAGGAGGGGGCGCACCAAGTGTGGAGTCCTACTAGGACTCCCTAGTCCTAGTAGGATTCCACCTCCCATATGGAATAGGAAAAGAGGAAGGGAAAAAGAGAAGGAAGGAAGGGGGCGCCCCCCTTCCCTAGTCCAATTCGGACCAGACCAAGGGGAGGGGTGCGGCCACCCTTGAGGCCCTTTTTCTTCTTTCCCGTATGGCCCAATAAGGCCCAATACGTATTCCCGTAACTCTCCGGTACTCCGAAAAATACCCGAATCACTCGGAACCTTTCCGAAGTCCGAATATAGTCGTCCAATATATCGATCTTTACGTCTCGACCATTTCGAGACTCCTCGTCATGTCCCCGATCTCATCCGGGACTCCGAACTCCTTCGGTACATCAACATACATAAACTCATAATAAAACTGTCATCGTAGCTTTAAGCGTGCGGACCCTACGGGTTCGAGAACTATGTAGACATGACCGAGACACGTCTCCGGTCAATAACCAATAGCGGGACCTGGATGCCCATATTGGCTCCCACATATTCTACAAAGATCTTTATCGGTCAGACCGCATAACAACATACGTTGTTCCATTTGTCATCAGTATGTTACTTGCCCGAGATTCGATCGTCGGTATCTCGATACCTAGTTCAATATCGTTACCGGCAAGTCTCTTTACTCGTTCCGTAACACATCATCCCGCAACTAACTTATTAGTCACAATGCTTGCAAGGCTTATAGTGATGTGCATTACCGAGTGGGCCCAGAGATACATCTTCGACAATCGGAGTGACAAATCCTAATCTCGAAATACGCCAACCCAACAAGTACCTTTGGAGACACCTGTAGAGCACCTTTATAATCACCCATTTACGTTGTGACGTTTGGTAGCACACAAAGTGTTCCTCCGGTAAACGGGAGTTGCATAATCTCATAGTCAGAGGAACATGTATAAGTCATGAAGAAAGCAATAGCAACATACTAAACGATCGGGTGCTAAGCTAACGGAATGGGTCAAGTCAATCACGTCATTCTCCTAATGAGGTGATCTCGTTAATCAAATGACAACTTATGTCTATGGCTAGGAAACATAACCATCTTTGATTAACGATCTAGTCAAGTAGAGGCATACTAGTGACACTCTGTTTGTCTATGTATTCACACATGTATTATGTTTCCGGTTAATACAATTCTAGCATGAATAATAAACATTTATCATGATATAAGGAAATAAATAATAACTTTATTATTGCCTCTAGGGCATATTTCCTTCAGGCGCCCACCATGGGGCCTAACGCAGCGTCGGCCGGAGACACGTTCTGGACGGGGACCCTCTTCCTCTCCGGCGAGCACGTCGCGGCTGGCCTAATAAGCCAGCCCGGCGCGCCCGCTTGCGCTTGCACCAGCGCACCGCCCGACGCGGGAGCAGCCTGCCTCGCGAGCTGCCTTGTCGACCTCTTCGGCAAGGCCAGCCTCTCCGAAGAGCCCGCCTCCAACGTAGAGGCTCTTCACTCCGTCGACCCCCTCTCTGAGCCTTTCGAGAAGCTCACTGTCTCCAACGAGGCCTCCACCGACGGGTTCCCCGCCGATGTGGTGGTCGTTGACGACCCGCTCCCTCCTGTCGCCAGTGACGCCGACGCCGACACCGTCGCGGAGGTGCTGGTCATTGGCCATAGCGAGGACTCCGATGGGGCCGCCTAGCACCCGTTGCAAGCGGCCATGCAGGACCTAGCCACTCCCGTTGCCGCCAACGGCGATGGGGCGACACTTGAGGGTTTTGTGTCACGCTCCTGGACAACGCCAACAAGATGGTGGCCATGAACCGCTGCGCTGAGGCCAACCAGTGCGAGATCGACCGCATCGTAGGCGGCACGCCGGCTGCTAGCGAGCCCAGCCATTCGGCAACGCGGCGCGGCCATAGCCAGCATGCTGGGGGTCGGACGCCCGATCTACACCACCCTAGCGCAGAACCTGCGCGCTGCCCAGGCGGTGGCGGAAGACCTCGAGCACCTGGAGGGCGATGAGCGGCGCAGCTAGATGGCGTGTGATACGTCTCCAACGTATCTATAATTTTTTTATTGTTCCATGCTGTTATATTATCATTCTTGGATGTTTTACAATCATTTTGTATCATTTTTTGGTACTAACCTATTTACATAGTGCCCAGTGCCAGTTGCTGTTTTCTGCATGTTTTTACATCGCAGGAAATTAATACCAAACGGAGTCCAAATGCAGCGAAACTTTTTGTGGATTTTTTTGGACCAGAAGACATCCAGTGGGCCGGAGAAGCACCCGGGGGGTGTCCCGAGGGGGGCACAACCCATCAGGGCGCGCTTGGAGGCCCAGGCGCGCCCAGGTGGGTTGTGCCCACCTTGGTGGCCTCCCGCACCGCTCTATAAATACCCCAATATTCCAGAAACCCTAGGGGAGTCAACGAAAATCAATTCCAGCCGCTGCAAATTCCAGAACCAACAGATCCAATCTAGACACCATCACGGAGGGGTTCATCATGTCCATTGGTGCCTCTCCGATGATGCGTGAGTAGTCTTTTGTAGACCTACGGGTCCGTAGTTAGTAGCTAGATGGCTTCCTCTCTCTCTTTTGATTCTCAATACAATGGTCTCTTGGAGATCCATATGATGTAACTCTTTTTGCGGTGTGTTTGTTGGGATCCGATGAACTTTGAGTTTATGATCAGATATAACTTTTTATCCATGAAAGTTATTTGAGTCTTCTTTGATCTCTTATATATGATTGCTTATAGCCTCATATTTCTTCTCCGATATTTGGGCTTTGTTTGGCCAACTTGATCTATTTATCTTGCATGGGAAGATGTGCTTTGTAATGGGTTCTATCTTACGGTGCTTGATCCCAGTGATAGAAGGGGAACCGACATGTATGTATCGTTGCTATTAAGGATAACAAGAGGGGGTCTATTTCTACATAAATAGATCTTGTCTACATCATGTCATCGTTCTTATTGCATTACTCCATTTTTTCATGAGCTTAATACACTAGATGCATGCTGGAAAGCGGTCGATGTGTGGAGTAATAGTAGTAGATGCAGGCAGGAGGCGGTCTACTAATCTTGGACGTGATGCCTATATAATGATCATTGCCTGGATATCGTCATGATTATTTGAAGTTCTATCAATTGCCCAACAGTAATTCGTTTACCCATCGTTTACTATTTTTCTAGAGAGAAGCCACTAGTGAAATCTACGGCCCCCGGGTCTCTTCTTTATTATATTTGCCTTTATTTTCAGATCTATTAAACCAAAAATACAAAAATACCTTGCTACACTTTATTTTATTTGCGATCTATTTATCCAATCTATTACAACTTTATCCCGTCTCTTTGCCAATTTCTGGCGCCGTTACCCGTAAGGGATTGACAACCCCTTTAACACGTCGGGTTGCAAGTATTTGTTATTTGTGTGCAGGTGTTGTTTACGTAGTGTTGCTTGGTTCTCCTACTGGTTCGATAACCTTGGTCTCATCACTGAGGGAAACACCTACCGTCGATGTACTGCATCACCCTTTCCTCTTTGGGGAAATACTGACGTAGTTCTAGCAGACATCAAAAGGAATTTTTGGTGCCGTTGCCAGGGAGACATCATCAACATCTACCAGGTTCCTAATCACAAATCTCATCTCCTCGCAATTTACATTATTTGCCATTTGCCTCTCGTTTTCCTCTCCCCCACTTCACAAAAATTTGCCGTTTTATCCGCCCTCTTTTTCGTTCGTCGTTTTCTTGCCGGGTCTGTTTTTGAGTGCAATGTTGTTGCATAGTCACAATGACTCAAGAGAACACCAAGTTGTGTGATTTCTCAAATACCAACAACAATGATTTTCTTAGCACTCCGATTCCTCCTCCCGCCACTAGTGCGGAGACTTGTGATATTAATACCGCTCTGCTGAATCTTGTTATGAAGATCAATTTTCCGGTACTCCTAATGAGGATGCGCGTCCCATCTTAACACATTCGTGGAATTATGCGATATGCAAAAGAAAAAAGATGTGGACAATGATATTGTGAAGTTGAAATTATTTCTGTTTTCTTTGCGAGATCGCGCAAAAATTTGGTTTTCTTCTTTGCGTCGCAATAGTATCGATTCTTGGGATAAGTCCAACTCCGAGATGCTTGCACCAGTCCATAAATGGATCGCTGGAGCTTGCACACTTTGTTAGCACCTTTAGGATCGACAAAACCTTCTGGTTGCATCATATACAACTCTTCTTTAAGATGTCCATTAAGGAAGGCAGTTTTGACATCCATTTGCCAAATTTCATAATCATAAAATGCGGCAATTGCTAACATGATTCGGACAGACTTAAGCATCGCTACGGGTGAGAAGGTCTCATCGTAGTCAACTCCTTGAACTTGTCGAAAACCTTTTGCAACAAGTCAAGCTTTGTAGACAGTAACATTACCGTCAGCGTCAGTCTTCTTCTTGAAGATCCATTTATTCTCTATGGCTTGCCGATCATCGGGCAAGTCAATCAAAGTCCACACTTTGTTCTCATACATGGATCCCATCTCAGATTTCATGGCCTCAAGCCATTTCGCGGAATCTGGGCTCATCATCGCTTCCACATAGTTCGTAGGTTCTTCATGGTCTAGTAACATGACTTCCAAAACAGGGTAACCGTACCACTCTGGTGTGAATCGTACTCTGGTTGACCTACGAGGTTCGGTAGTAACTTGATCTGAAGTTTCATGATCATCATCATTAGCTTCCTCACTGATTGGCGTAGGAATCACTGGAACTGATTTCTGTGATGAACTACTTTCCAATTCATGAGAAGGTACAATTACCTCATCAAGTTCTACTTTCCTCCCACTCACTTCTTTCGAGAGAAACTCCTTCTCTAGAAAGGATCCATTCTTAGAAACGAATATCTTGCCTTCGGATCTGTGATAGAAGGTGTACCCAACAGTCTCCTTTGGGTATCCTATGAAGACACATTTCTCCGATTTGGGTTCGAGCTTATCAGGTTGAAGCTTTTTCACATAAGCATCGCAGCTCCAAACTTTAAGAAACGACAACTTAGGTTTATTGCCAAACCACAGTTCATATGGTGTCGTCTCAACGGATTTAGATGGTGCCCTATTTAACGTGAATGCAACTGTCTCTAAAGCATAACCCCAAAACGATAGCGGTAAATCGGTAAGAGACATCATAGATCGCACCATATCTAATAAAGTACGATTACGACATTCAGACACACCATTACGTTGTGGTGATCCTGGTGGCGTGAGTTGCGAAACTATTCCACATTGTTTCAAATGAATACCAAACTCATAACTCAAATATTCACCTCCACGATCAGATCGTAGAAATTTTATTTTCTTGTTACGGTGATTTTCCACTTCACTCTGAAATTCTTTGAAATTTTCAAATGGTTGAGACTTATGTTTCATTAAGTAGATATACCCATATCTGCTCAAATCATTTGTGAAGGTCAGAAAATAACGATACCCGCCGTGAGCCTCAACACTCATCGGACCGTATACATCAGTATGTATTATTTTCAATAAGTCAGTTGCTCGCTCCATTGTTCCGGAGAACGGAGTCTCTTAGTCATCTTGCCCATGAGGCATGGTTCGCAAGCATCAAGTGATTCATAGTCAAGTGATTCCAAAAGCCCATCAGTATGGAGTTTCTTCATGCGCTTTACACCAATATGACCTAAACGGCAGTGCCACAAATAAGTTGCACTATCATTATTAACTTTGCATCTTTTGGCTTCAATATTATGAATATCTGTATCACTACAATCGATACTCAACAAAAATAGACCATTCATCAAGGGTGCATGACCATAAAAGATATTACTCATATAAATAGAACAACCATTATTCTCTGATTTAAATGAATAACCGTCTCGCATCAAACAAGATCCAGATATAATGTTCATGCTCAACGCTGGCACCAAATAACAATTATTTAGGTCTAAACTAATCCCGAAGGTAGATGTAGAGGTAGCGTGCCGACGGCGATCACATCGACTTTGGAACCATTTCCCATGCGCATCGTCACCTCGTCCTTAGCCAATCTTCATTTAATCCGTAGCCCCTGTTTCAAGTTGCAAATATGAGCAACAGAACCAGTATCAAATGCCCAGGCGCTATTACGAGCATTAGTAAGGTATACATCAATAACATGTATATCAAATATACCTTTCACTTTGCCATCCTTCTTATCCACCAAATACTTGGGGCAGTTCCGCTTCCAGTGACCAGTCCCTTTGCAGTAGAAGCACTCAGTTTCAGGCTTAGGTCCAGACTTGGGCTTCTTCCCTTGAGCAACAACTTGCTTGCCGTTCTTCTTGAAGTTTCCCTTCTTCCCCTTGCCCTTTTTCTTGAAACTAGTGGTCTTAACTTGATGCTCCTTCTTGATTTCTACCTCTGCAGCCTTTAGCATCGCGAAGAGCTTTCCATCCCTTGCATATTATAGTTCATCGCGAAGCCTTTATAGCTTGGTGGCGGTGATTGAAGAACTCTGTCAATGACACTATCATGAGGAAGATTAACTCCCAGTTGAGTCAAGTGGTTATGATACCCAGACATTTAGAGTATGTGTTCACTGACAGAACTATTCTCCTCCATCTTGCAGCTATAGAACTTGTTGGAGACTTCATATCTCTCAACTCGGGCATTTGCTTGAAATATTAACTTCAACTCCTGGAATATCTCATATGCTCCATGACGTTCAAGACGTCTTTGAAGTCCCGATTCTAAGCCGTAAAGCATGGCACACTGAACTATCGAGTAGTCATCAGCTTTGCTCTGCCAGAAGTTCATAACATCCGCACTTGCTCCTGCAGCGGGTCTTGCACCTAGCGGTGCTTCCAGGACGGAATTCTTCTATGCAGCAATGAGGATAATCCTCAAGTTACGGACCTAGTCCGTGTAGTTGCTACCATCATCTTTCAACTTAGCTTTCTCTAGGAACGCATTAAAATTGAAAGGAACGGTAGCACTGGTCATTGATCTACAACAACATAGACATGCAAAAACTATCAGGTACTAAGTTCATGATAAATTAAAGTTCAGTTAATCATATTATTTAAGAACTCCCACTTAGATAGACATCCCTCTAGTCATCTAAATGATCACGTTATCCATATCAACTAAACCATGTCCGATCATCACGTGAGATGGAGTAGTTTTCAATGGTGAACATCTCTATGTTGATCATATCTACTATATGATTCACGTTCGACCTTTCAGTCTCGGTGTTCCGAGGCCATATCTGCATATGCTAGACTCGTCAAGTTTAACCCGAGTATTTTGCACGTGCAAAACTGGCTTGCACCCGTTGTATGTGAACGTAGAGCTTATCACACCCGATCATCACGTGGTGTCTCGGCACGATGGACTGTAGCAACGGTGCATACTCAGCGAGAACACTTATACCTTGAAATTTAGTGAGGGATCATCTTATAATGCTACCGCCGAACTAAGCAAAATAAGATGCATAAAGGATAAACATCACATGCAATCAAAATATGTGACATGATATGGCCATCATCATCTTGTGCCTTTGATCTCCATCTCCAAAGCACCGTCATGATCTCCATTGTCACCGGCTTGACACCTTGATCTCCATCGTAGCGTCGTTGTCGTCTCGCCAACTATTGCTTCCATGACTATCGCTACGTTTAGTGATAAAGTAAAGCAACTACATGGCGATTGCATTTCATACAATAAAGCGACAACCATAAGGCTCCTGCCAGTTGCCGGTAACTTTTACAAAACATGATCTTCTCATACAAAAATTTATATCTCATCACGTCTGGACCATATCACATCACAACATGCCCTGCAAAAACAAGTTAGACGTCCTCTACTTTGTTGTTGCAAGTTTTATGTGGCCGCTACGGGCTTCTAGCAAGAACCGTTCTTACCTATGCATCAAAACCACAACCATTTTTCATCAAGTGTGATGTTTTAACCTTCAACAAGGACCGGCCATAGTCAAACTCGATTCAACTAAAGTTGGAGAAACAGACACCCGCCAGCCAAGCATGTCAGTAGAACCCGTCTCATGAACGCGGTCATGTAATGTCGGTCTGGGCCGCTTCATCCAACAATACCGCCAAATCAAAGGTAAGACAGTGGTGGTAAGCAGTATGACTATTATCGCCCACAACTCATTGTGTTCTACTCGTGCATATCATCTACACATAGACCTGGCTCGGATGCCACTGTTGGGGAATGTAGCAATTCAAAAAAATTCCTACGATCACGCAAGATCTATCTAGGAGATGCATAGCAACGAGAAGGGCAGAGTGCGTCCACGTACCCTTCTAGACCGAAAGCGAAAGTGTTTAGTAACGCGGTTGATGTAGTCGAACGTCTTCACGATCCAACCGATCCAAGTACCAAACGTACGGCACCTCCGTGTTCAACACACGTTCAGCACGATGACGTCCCTCGAGCTCTTGATCCAGTAGAGGGTCGAGGGAGAGTTCCGTCAGCACGACGGCGTGGCGACGGTGTTGGTGATGTGGTCTGCGCAGGGCTTCGCCTAAGCACTACGACAATATGACCGAGGTGGTAAACTGTCGAGGGGGGCACCGCACATGGCTAAGAAACAACTGTTGTGCTTTGGGGTGCCCCCTGGCCATGTATATAAAGGAGGGGGGAGGAGGCCGGCGGCCAAGGAGGGCGCGCCAAGGGGGGAGTCCTACTAGGACTCCGTTTAGGATTCGGCCCCCCTCCTTCCATCTAACAGAGAGGGGAAAGGGGAAAGGAGGGAGAGGGAGAAGGAAAGGGGGGCCACGCCCCTACCCCTTGTCCAATTCGGATTGGGCTTGGGAGGGCGCGCGCCACCTCCTGTGGCAGCCTCCCTCTCTCCACTATGGCCTAATAGGCCCATTAACTTTCCCGGGGTGTCGTGGATTTGTCATGGCAGATGTCCTAGTGTGAGGACTTAGTCGTGAGGCCAACGCATCTATGTGGTAGCTTGAGAGGGGTCGATCGGAATCCAGAGACGCAACACAAGACAAGGGTTTAGACAGCTTTGGGCCCCGGGAAACATCGTCCAGTAACAACCCTACATGTTGTTTGTGGCTAGGTCTCATTATGTTCACGAGGGAGTCACTGTAAACCGGCTCTCCTAGTTGTGTATAACCCTAAAGATTCTTTTTCTCTCCCCTCTTGGGGTGCCCTGCCCCTCCTTATATAAGTTAAAGGGGCGGGTTACATGTAGAGTCCACCTCGGATTAAGACTTAAACTATTCTGACTTCTCATCACAGGCTTCTCTCCATGGGCTTCTTAACGTCTTGGACTTCTTAACGTTTTGGGTTTATTAACCCCAGGCGACTCTATTACAATCTGACTTACCATCTGACTTAACATCTGCCGGCTTAAACATCTGGCTTAACATCTGACGGCTTAAACATCAGGCTTAAACATCTGACTTAAACATCTGGCTTAAACATCTGTCGGCTTACAATCTGTCGGGTCACCAATGAAACACCAAGTCCCAGCCGGGTCATATCTCCGCCTGGGTCATACCACGGGGTATATCCCCGACATTAGCCCCCAGTTTAATTTGGATTTATCCATGTTAAACTGATCCTGTAAACAAAACACAAGAACAAATTTAACAGGTCGTGCTCCGGGTAAAATATTCTTGTAAGCCGGCACCTGAACATCCTTAAGTCCCTGTCATTTCCTTCTTCTAGAAAATCCGGGTCAATAAGCCAACTTCATAATCAATTTTGCTGATGTTGGTTTCTCATAGAGAAAAATTGTGAAGAATAATTCATTTGACTCAGCTTCCAATGCTTAAAAATATTGGTATTAAAAAACTCATGTGATCTTCAGCTGGCTTGAAAATGTAGATCTTGCCAATTTATGATTACCAAAATTGCCGGGTTATAAAAACTGAGAATTTGAAGATGTTCCTCCTTTATATGCATATTACCTGTAGCCCCCAAGTCTTAAGAGGAGAACATAGTGATAGCTTAAGACTTGTTTCAGTATAAATGTTGCAACCTTGAAGAAATCCAGATTGTTCATCTCAGTCACTAGTCAAAACTGAATATTCCACATATGTAGCCCCCAAGTGCCGGGTTGTTATGCTTGCAGCAACCTAGGACTTGTAATTGCCTTATGCTCATAAGAAACTTCAACCAGTGTAGCCCCCAAGGGTCGGGTCATTATGCAGTAATGAGCAGAAACTTTGTAAATATGATCATGTAGACTTGAACAACAACGTGTAGCCCCCAAGGGCCGGCTCATTACAATGTGATGAGTTGGGTCTTCAATAAGGTGAGCAAAAAATGACTTTGCATTAGCCCCCAAGTGCCATGGTGCGTGCTGGCAGTGACATGGGACTTGCATATTTGATGTAATCTTAATGTAACTAATGTAGCCCCCAAGTGCCGGGTCGTAAGCCTGCAGCGACTCGGGACTATTCCTTTCATTGTAGAATAAATCATATCCATTTGATAAATACCAGCCATTGCGCTGAAGCAACTTTGAAAACCTTAATCATAATACTGGTTATTGATAACCATAATAAAAATCCAGCCATGTTGGCTATTAAAGATTTGAATAATATAACCTGTTTTGAAAACCGATTCCTGCAATATAAACCAGTATATCTATACATACATGATGCATGCTATGATGATGTAATGATGATGCAATGTATGATGATGTATGTGCATGATGACAGAATACTTCAATGAAAGTAGCATGATAGCCACTGGAGTATCTCGCATTCTGTAGCCGGCTCTCACATAACCCAACGATGTTTGAACCTGGATAAGTTCAAATATGACTTATCGAGAGTACACGAGGTTGGAGTAGCAGCAAGCCAACAGGCAGGTTTAACCAAGTTTCAATGAAGGCAGCTTAGTAGCCTGGGTTCACCCTCGCAATCTGTAAGCCGACTCTCACATGACCCAAGCGATGTTTGAACCTGGATAAGTTCAAATATGACTTATCGAGAGTACACGAGGTCAGAGCAGCAGCAAGCAAACAGGCAGGATGACCCGGAAAGGTTACGTCCTCTTTGGTGATTTCACCTATGTTTGAACAAGATAACCTGGTCAAGAGGGTAGTAACGCTATGTTCTCTTTGGTGAATACACCTATGTTTGAACAGGAAGCCCCCAAGTGACATATTTGGTCAAGAGGGTAGTAACGCTATGTTCTCTTTGGTCGAATACGCCTATGTTTGAACAGGAAGCCCCCAAGTGACATGCTTACAAGTGTGGCGTTGAGCCGATCAAGAGGGATATTCACAGCTATGATTCGAATACGATCAGGAAGCCCCCAAGTGACCATAAGATAAGCCAATAAGGCAGAATACCCATGTTTGAACCGCGCATCATGGCAGCAAGCTCTCTTTGGCAACTTTTATTTTTTCTGAGAACTCAACTTTGCAAGAGATAATTCTTCTTGAGCCGGAATTTTAAACCGGATTTGAGAGCTTCAGAACTTTGTGGGAGACAAATTTCCCTTGAACCGGATTTTGAAGTGGAATCCTTCTTTTTAAGCCGGAAATTTTCTGACGGACTTTAAATTTTCATCAATATACAGCAGCCCCCGGGACCGGGTTATCTTCCCTCCAATGACCCGAGATTCTTGAATTTCATTGAAACCGGCCAATTCTGCCAAGTCATGTCATTGTAGCCCTTGAGTCTCAGGACAACTCGAGGAGTTGGCTTGAGATTCCTCGTACTTGGCCGTGATATAAACTGGCATATAGTTGAAGAGCGGATTGCTGGGATATGTTGAATCTCGACAGGTTATAAATGATCCAGTCCATTGATCCATCAGGTGTAGGCAAGGGCCATAGCTTGATGGTCTCCTTTGCAATGATGAATTCTGCATAAGAAATTGCACAAACGAGAGTAATTGTTCTCGAAGAAAATAAAAATTTATCTATAGAAACTTGACAGGATGGATTTCACCTAAGATGTTTTATCGAAATTTATCAGCCGCGGGGTGACGGCAGAGGTGGCGGTTTATAGCAACAACCGTAGCAAAAACGGGCACCGGGCGGCTCAAAAAAGGGATCCTCCGGGTCATCATTTTTTTATATGGAGGCCTGAAGCCTATCTCTTTATCCACCGGGTCCAGCTCCCCATAAGTGGCTGGTGCCTGTTTCTTTCCCCTCCATGGATTCCATCGACAGCGGGTCACCGTAGTGGCGACTTAAGTGAAGCGGCAGCAGCTTGGTGCTAGAAGGACGGCGACTCAAGGCGGCGCGGCTGCGACAGCAGAGAGGCCCTGGCGAGTCCACAGCGGAGGCAACTAGGCGTATCGACGGAGGCCGGTGGAGGGCCAATGCGGCGACTTGAGGCAGAGGAGCGAACCACCAGTGGCTCGGCAAGGTCACAACGGCTGTGGCCTGCGACTGCGGAGGCCGGTTTAAAAGCGAAGGCTATAGCGGCTCGGAGTAGTCAAGTGCAACGGCGTCTCGGAGTAAACAGGGTTGTGGCCTTCAAGGCGGCTCGACGAGTATCGGCAGAGGCAGAGACGCCGGCGGAAACCACAGCGGAGACCCCGGCAATAGCAACTCACGATGGCGGAGCAACGGCTCACCGGAGACCGCGGCAGCGGGCAGCTCAGGCGATGGGCGAGAGGGCGCAGAGATCCGCGGCAGCAGCCGGCGGAGACCGCTTCCAGGACGGGGCGCGGCACAGCAGGACCGGGGCTGCGGGCGGCTCGGCCGCTCATCAGGGCCGGCACCGAACGGCAGTCATGATAGCGACGGGCGGGTCCAGACGCAGCAGTAGAGGGGAATCGACCGGCGATTCGAGGAGGAGCAAGGCCAAGCAACTTCAGAGGCGGCCGGGTGGCTTGGCCACAGTGGCATGGCAAAGGCGGCTCAGGGCCGGGGCATGTCGGCGGCCTACGCAGAACCGTGGCGGTTCTGAGGTGAAGGAAGGCCTTGGCGGCTCAACGGAGGCGACGGGTCGCAGAGCTCGAGCGGCAGCTCTGAAAGGAGGCGGCGCCGGGCGGCTCGGAGGCCGTGATAGCTCGACGTGGAGACACCGGTGACTTGAAGGCGGCACGCGGAGCTGAGGCCATAGAGACGGCCGGCCGTCGGGGCGGCTCGCGGTGACGATGGGCGGTTCACGACCGCAGAAGCGACTCAAGGGAGAAGGTGAGCTCCATGGAAGCAACTCAAGACTAGGCACGAAAACGGCGGCTGTTGAATCCTCCGGTGAAGCGGGCGGCGATTTGCACTGGGTCAGAGCGGAGGCAGCGACTCAGAAGCAGAATCGGGCGACTCGAGGGAAGCGGCGACTCGAAATGAAGACGACCAGCGAGGGCAGGCCGCAGCGGCCCGTGGACGATCGAAGGCCGGCGGCGGCTTGCAGCGGTGACTCAGAGCACTTGGTGGCGGGTCTGGCGGACCGCTACAGAGGTGGTCCACGACTGCAGCGGATATGAGGCGGCTCGGGTCGACGGTGACTCATGGCGGCTCACAACGGCGTTTCAGAGGTAAGTCGACACGGACGGAGGCGCGTTGGCGGAGGCTGATGCGGATCGACGATGGAACTCAACAGTAAAGGCGGACGGCGGCTCATGGCGGTTCAATGATTTAAAGCGAAGGCACGGGGTCGACGAGGCGGGGCCTGCGGCTGTGTCGATGAAGGCGGCCGGCGACTTGACACGAGGTCCACGCGAGGGCGGTTTGAGGTGGCTCATGTCGTGATGGAGAAGGCGGCTCACGGGCGCGGACGACTCAGCAGAAGCAGGGACACTCGGGAGACGATGCCGCAGATCTAGACCCGGCCGGGTGCAGGTAGGCGTAAAATGGAGAGACGACGAGCCGGAGCCAGCGGTGCACACTAACACGGTGGCGCAAGCCAGAGCGGAGGCACACAGGCGTGGCCTCATGCAGGAGTGAATCGACTAGATCACAAGCGGCAGAAGGCGGTGTCCTCGTAACGGCTCAGTGCTAGCAGATGCAGAGCGACGAGGCCGAGTCACAGCTCAACGGCAGCCACGAGGTCAGGTGCCAGCGAAACAGGGCGGTGGCTCAAAACAAGGTCGCAGGCGCCGGAGAAGGCCGGTTGCTACCTTCTCTGTTTCTGGGTCGCGGTCAATCAGTTTTGGATGGCCTCACGCGGGATTAGCCCTCCTTCCCATCTTGACTGGTCAACCTTGCCTTCACATAAAAAGTAGTCACAGCCACTAAACGTTTTTGGTTCTGCTGGCTCCTGCCACTGTAGAATTCTTCTGAATTTGTAGTGCTGTAGCGGAAATCATCTGTCCATCAGCCTGCAACTTGACGAATCACCCAAGGCTGACACCACAAAATATCTCTGTCTCAGTCTCGGACTCGGCGGATCACGTTGCCTCGGTGACGCACAGAGAACACGCCAAATCCTCATATCCTTCAAATCTCATCGGCTGTAAATTTGGTTGAATGAATATGACTCTGACGTAGACCCTTCCAAGCTGGTTCCATGGTCAATTGCTAACCGCACTTTCCGTTGTTCAAGGAGACCGTTGCCAGGACGACTTGACTTGGCTTGGCGACTTACAAAACCCTAACCTATCTGGATCGAATCTGAACGTATTGTTTTGACCGCTCGTCAATGTTGTAGATCTTTCCGCTGTAGTCTTTTTCTTCATCCTATAAAACTTTCTCGAGACGTGGGATAACCACGGAAAACTGCGAACTTCTCGATCTTCGGGGAAAATCCCTCCAAGAACTCAACACCACCGTGCGCAGGCCCCACGGTGGGCGCCAACTGTCGTGGATTTGTCACGGCAGATGTCCTAGTGTGTGGACTTAGTCGTGAGGCCAACGCATCTATGTGGTAGCTTGAGAGGGGTTGATCGGAATCGAGAGACGCAATACAAGACAATGGTTTAGACAGCTTCGGGCCCCGGGAAACATCATCAGGTAACAACCCTACATGTTGTTTGTGGCTAGGTCTCATTATCTTCACGAGGGAGTCACCGTAAACCGGCTCTCCTAGTTGTGTCTAGCCCTAAAGATTCTTTTTTCTCTCCCCTCTTGGGGTGCCCTGCCCCTCCTTATATAAGTTAAAGGGGCGGGTTACATGTAGAGTCCACCTTGGATTAAGACTTAAACTATTCTGACTTCTCATCACGGGCTTCTCTCCATGGGCTTCTTAACGTTTTGGGTTTATTAACCCCAGGCGACTCTGTTACAATCTGACTTACCATCTGACTTAACATCTGCCGGCTTAAACATCTGGCTTAAACATCTGCTGGCTTAAACATCTGGCTTAACATCTCCCGACTTAAACATCAGGCTTAAACATCCGACTTAAACATTTGCCGGCTTAAACATCTGCCGGCTTAAACATCTGTCGGCTTAAACATCTGTCGGCTTACAATCTGCCGGGTCACCAATGAAACACCAAGTCCTAGCCGGGTCATATCTCCGGCCGGGTCATACCGCGGGGTATATCCCCGACACGGGGGGTTCCGGTAACCTCCCGATACTCCAAAAAATCCCCGATCTTCTTCGGAACCATTCCGGTGTCCGTATATAACCTTCCAATATATCAATCTTTACCTCTCGACCATTTCGAGACTCCTCGTCATGTCCGTGATCTCATCCGGGACTCCGAACAAACTTGGGTCACCAAAACACATAACTCATAATAAAAATTGTCATCGAACGTTAAGCGTGCGGACCCTACGGGTTCGAGAACTATGTAGACATGACCGAGACACATCTCTGGTCAATAACCAATAGCGGAACTTGGATGCTCATATTGGCTCCTACATATTCTACGAAGATCTTTATCGGTCAAACCGCATAACAACATACGTCATTCTTTTTGTCATCGTATGTTACTTGCCCGAGATTCGATTGTCGGTATCATCATACCTAGTTCAATCTCGTTACCGGCAAATCTCTTTACTCATTCGGTAATGCATCATCCTGGAACTAACTCATTAGTCACATTGCTTGCAAGGCTTATAGTGATGTGCATTACCGAGAGGGCCCAGAGATACCTCTCCGATATACGGAGTGACAAATCCTAATCTCGATCTATGCCAACTCAACAAACACCTTCGGAGACACCTGTAGAGCATCTTTCTAATCACCTAGTTACATTGTGACGTTTGATAGCACACAAAGTGTTCCTCCGGTATTCGGGAGTTGCATAATCTCATAGTCAGAGGAATATGTATAAGTCATGAAGAAAGCAATAGCAATACAACTAAACGATCATTATGCTAAGCTAACGGATGGGTCTTGTCCATCACATCATTCTCTAATGATGTGATCCCGTTGATCAAATGACAACACATGTCTATGGTCAGGAAACTTAACCATCTTTGATTAACGAGCTAGTCAAGTAGAGGCATACCAGGGACACTCTTTTTGTCTATGTATTCACACATGTACTAAGTTTCCGGTTAATACAATTCTAGCATGAATAATAAACATTTATCATGATATAAGGAAATATAAATAACAACTTTATTATTGCCTCTAGGGCATATTTCCTTCACCTCTCTCATAATGATTGCAAGTAGGAGCAGCAAGCACATGCATATTATATTCATCAAAATCATCATGTGCAACGGTAAAAGGCAACCCATCAATGTAATCCTTAATAAGTGCAAACTTCTCCGATATAGTGTAGTTTGGAGAATTCAAAAAGATAATAGGACTATCATGTTTGGGTGCAATAGAAACAATTTCATTCTTAACATAAGGAACTATAGCAAGTTCATCTCCATAAACATAATTCATATTGGCATCATGACCACAAGCATAACAAGCATCAAGTTCATCAAAAAGGGATATTTCAAAAGAATCAACGGGATCATAGGAATTACCATAGCATTCATCCTTCGATAAGAACGAAGGGACATTAAACAATGTATGAGTTGGAGGGTTAATCTCATTAGAAGGTGGGCACGAGTAGCTAATCCGCTCTTCCTCCCTTTGTTCTTCACTCTCCTCATCATCTTTTTCATCCAATGAGCTCACAGTTTCATCAATTTCTTCTTCCATAGACTCCTGAAAAATATTAGTCTCTTCTTGGACAGGGAAGACTTTCTCAATAAATTCACCAATATCAGAATTGTATTTATAATTATCATAGCAATATTTAAGGATAGCAAAATTTTCAGGTATATAAACTGAATCATCAAAATCTTCAAACTTTTCAAACAAAGATTCAATTTCATAAGCACCCTTAAAAGCAACAAATTCTTCTATTCGTTCCACATCATAGTAATCATATATACCATTAGCATAAGAAGCCAAGGTTTCATTATCATTAAATTTGCATGAAAAGGGAAGATGTGGAGCATTCATCCTAGAGCAACAAGTATAATCATATCTCAAGCATAGCTCCCGAGCATACCAATGCAACATATGAATTTGATCCCATAAAAGTTTTCCTTTTTGAGTCAAGCGATAATCCCTAAAGTATTCACGTTGATCCAATGTTACTCCCATTATCAAGTTGAATGGGGTTTTCTCAGGATTATCAAAGTAGTGCATAATATTTTTCACATAACGAGCATCAAGGGTTTTAGGAGGTTCCCCATCTCCATGAGTAGCAAGTACAACTAATTTTTTTGGTGTTTCGTGTTCCATATCCATAGCTAAAGATAGAGAACAACTTAGAACAGGAAATAAAAACTACTTAGTGATAAAGCAAACAAGCACACACGAGAATATTCACCCCACGCTATTGCTCCCCGGCAACGGCGATAGAAAAAGGTCTTGATAACCCACAAGTATAGGGGATTGTTTGTAGCCTTGTTTGATAAATAAGAGTGTCAAACCCAACGAGGAGCTAAAGGTAGAAGAAATATTCCCTCAAGTTCTATCGACCACCGATACAACTCTACGCACACTTAATGTTTGCTTTACCTAAAACAAGTATGAAACTATTTTGCAAGAGTAAAACTACGAGTACTTTGCGAGAATAAAACTATGAATAAATTGCAAGGTAGTAAAAGTGGATAGCTTTTGTCAACAAGAAAGTCATTTGTCCCTAGGCAATCGATAACAAGTACCAGTAATCATTCTTGTAATTTTACACGAGGGAGAGGCATGAGCTAACATACTTTCTCTACTTGGATCATATGCACTTATGATTGGACCCCCGCAACTACTAAAGATCATTAAGGTCATGAAACCCAACCATAGCATTAAGTATTAAGTCCTCTTTATCCCATATGCAACAACCCACCTACTCGAGTTTAAGCTTCTATCACTCTCGCAACCTACCATAAGCAAATCATGAACATATTGCAACACCCTACAGCGGGGGCCCCTCACGTTTGCGTGAGACGGAGGGCACCATAGGACAGCACGATAAATAAAATATACAACCATACCAACCAAGATCACGATTAACCCATAGGACAAATCGGATCTACTCAAACATCATATGATAGCCAAATATCATTGAGAAATAATATATGGAGTTGAGCACCATGTTTAAGTAGAGATTATAGCGGGGAGAAGGGGTGTTACACCGCTGCGTAGAGGGGGGAAAGTTGGTGTTGACGGTAGCAAGATTGTTGATGTAGATGCCCGTCACGATCCTAGCCCCGGCGGCACTCCGGCGCCACCGGGAGAGAGGGGGAGAGAGCCCTCCTCCTCCTTCTTCTTCCTTGGCGTCCCCCTAGATGGGAGGAGAGTTCCCCCTCTGGTCCATGGCCTCCATGGCGGCGGAGGGGCAGGAGCCCCTCCGGGATTGAATCTCCCTCTCTGTTCTCTTCTATTTCGCGTTTCCCAGATCTGGCCAAAAACCGTTTCTTATATTCCGGGAGATCCGTAACTACGAATGCGCTGAGATTTTAACACGATTTTTTTGATAAGCTTCCTTGCGCCCGAAGTAGAGCTCCAACTGACGTACGAGGTGAGCACAACCCACCACCACGCGCCTGGCCCCTGGGGCACGCCCTGGTGTCTTGTGGGCACTGTGGGCCCCCGTTTGCGATGATTCCAACTCCCAAAAATCACATATATTCCAAAATAATTCTCCGTAAAATTTTATTGCATTTGGACTTCGTTTGATATGTATTTTCTGCGAAACAAAAAACATGCAACAAACAGGAACTGGCACTAGGCACTGGATCAATAGGTTAGTCCAATAAATCATATAAAAAGTTGCCAAAAATATGTAAAAGTTGTATAATATTGGAATGAAACAATAAAAAATTATAGATACGATGGAGACGTATCACTGTCGTGGGGTCTCACATTGACAGCAAATAGGAAAGCGAGCTCATCTAGTTCCTCCGTGAGAATCGGGACATCTTCGCATGGTCTCCAAAGGACATGTTGGGTGTTCCGAGGGAGACGCCGAGCACAAACTGCATGTGAGATCGGACGCAAAGCCGGTCAAGCAACCCCTCCGCCGCCTATCAGAAGAGAAGAGAAGGATTGTTGGTGAAGAAATCGCCCGGCATCTGGCAGCCGGCTTCATCATGGAAGTGTTTTACCCGGACTGGCTTGCCAACCCAGTCCTCGTTTTGTAGAAGAACAAGTGGCGCATGTGTATCGACTACACCAGCCTCAACAATGCTTGCCCCAAAGACCCTTTTGCCTTGCCCCAGATCGATCAGGTAATCGACTCCATGGCCGGCTGCGAGCTGTTGTCCTTCTTGGACGCCTACTCCGGCTACCACCAGATCAAGCTGGACCCGGCCGACCAGCTGAAGACCACCTTCATCACACCATTCGGTGCCTTCTGCTACATCACTATGATGTTCGGCTTGAGGAATGCCAGCGTCACCTTTCAGCGTTGTATGCAGAAGTGCCTCCTGAAGCAACTCGGCAGAACCGCCCACGTCTATGTGGACGATATTGTGGTGAAGACGGAGAAGCGTGGCGCCCTTTTTGAGGATCTCAAGGAGACCTTTGCCAACCTGCGCCGCTTCCACATCAAGCTCAACCCGGAGAAGTCTGTCTTCGGAGTACCAGCCAGCCAGCTCCTTGGCTTCCTTGTTTCCGAGCATGGGATTGAGTGCAACCCCGTGAAGATCAAGGCCATCGAGCGGATGAAGAAGCCGACCCGGCTACGGGACGTCCAGAAGTTCGCCGGGTGCTTGGCATCTCTCATCCGGTTCATCAGTTGGCTGGGCGAGAAGGCCCTCCCACTGTACCAGCTGATGAAGAAGACCACATGCTTCGAGTGGACCAACCAGGCGGACGAGGCCTTCCTCCAGCTCAAGCGCATGCTATCCACACTGCCTGTTCTGGCCACTCCGGCTGCTAAAGAGCCCATGTTCCTCTACATCGCTGCTACCAGCTGGGTCGTCAGCACTATGATCGTTATCGAGCGCCCAGAAGACGGCAAGGCCCAGCCGGTCCAGAGGCCGGTCTATTACCTGAGCGAGGTGTTGTCCGCCTCCAAGCAGAACTACCCCCACTATTAGAAGATGTGCTATGGCGTGTACTTTGCCGCCAAGAAGCTGAAGCAGTACTTCCAGGATCACACCATGACGGTCGTCTGCACCGCCCCCCTTGCCGAGATCATAGGCAACAGAGATGCCTCGGGCCGAGTGGCCAAGTGGGCCATTGAGCTGCCCCCCCACACCATCCTCTACCAGCCCCGCACCTGTTGGGAATCGTAGCATAATTTAAAATTTTCCTACGCTCACCAAGATGCATCTATGGAGTGTACTAGCAACGAGGGGAAGGGAGTGCATCTACATACCCTTGTAGATCGCGAGCGGAAGCGTTCCAATGAACGTGGATGACGGAGTCGTACTCGCCGTGATCCAAATCACCAATGACCGAGTGCCGAACGGACGGCACCTCCGCGTTCAACACACGTACGGTGCAGCGACGTCTCCTCCTTCTTGATCCAGCAAGGGGGAAGGAGAGGTTGATGGAGATCCAACAGCACGACGGCGTGGTGGTGGATGTAGCGGGTCTCCGGCAGGGCTTCGCCGAGCTTCTGTGAGAGAGAGAGAGGTGTTGCAGGGGAGGAGGGAGGCGCCCAAGGCTGTAGGTTGCTGCCCTCCCTCCCCCCTTTATATAGGCCCCCTGGGGGGGCGCCGGCCCTGGAGATGGGATCTCAAGGGGGGCGGCGGCCAAAGGGGGGAAGGGGGTGCCTTGCCCCCCAAGGCAAGTGGAAAGCCCCCCCACCCTAGGGTTCCCAACCCTAGGCGCATGGGGGGAGGCCCATGGGGGGCGCCCAGCCCACTAGGGGCTGGTTCCCTTCCACTTTCAGCCCATGGGGCCCTCCGGGATAGGTGGCCCCACCCGGTGGACCCCCGGGACCCTTCCGGTGGTCCCGGTAAAATACCGGTAACCCCCGAAACTTTCCCGGTGGCCGAAACTGGACTTCCTATATATAATTCTTCACCTCCGGACCATTCCGGAACCTCTCGTGACGTCCGGGATCTCATCCGGGACTCCGAACAACTTTCGGGTTTCCGCATACACATATCTCTACAACCCTAGCGTCACCGAACCTTAAGTGTGTAGACCCTACGGGTTCGGGAGACATGCAGACATAACCGAGACGCCTCTCCGGTCAATAACCAACAGCGGGATCTGGATACCCATGTTGGCTCCCACATGTTCCACGATGATCTCATCGGATGAACCACGGTGTCGAGGATTCAATCAATCCCGTATGCAATTCCCTTTGTCAATCGGTATGTTACTTGCCCGAGATTCGATCGTCGGTATCCCTATACCTTGTTCAATCTCATTACCGGCAAGTCTCTTTACTCGTACCGCAATGCATGATCCCATGACTAACGCCTTAGTCACATAGAGCTCATTATGATGATGCATTACCGAGTGGGCCCAGAGATACCTCTCCGTCACACGTAGTGACAAATCCCAGTCTCGATCCGTGCCAACCCAACAGACACTTTCGGAGATACCCGTAGTGCACCTTTATAGTCACCCAGTTACGTTGTGACGTTTGGCACACCCAAAGCACTCCTACGGTATCCGGGAGTTGCATGATCTCATGGTCTAAGGAAAAGATACTTGACATTGGAAAAGCTCTAGCAAACGAAACTACACGATCTTTTATGCTATGCTTAGGATTGGGTCCTGTCCATCACATCATTCTCCTAATGATGTGATCCCGTTATCAATGACATCCAATGTCCATAGTCAGGAAACCATGACTATCTGTTGATCAACGAGCTAGTCAACTAGAGGCTTACTAGGGACACGTTGTGGTCTATGTATTCACACATGTATGACGATTTCCGGACAATACAATTATAGCATGAACAATAGACGATTATCATGAACAAAGAAATATAATAATAACCATTTATTATTGCCTCTAGGGCATATTTCCAACAGCACCACCATCAAATCCCAAGCGCTGACCGACTTCCTAGTCGACTGGGCCGAGACCCAGTACCTGCCGCCAGCGCCGGATTCCACTCATTGGCGGATGCACTTTGATGGCTCGAAGATGCGAACCGGTTTGGGAGCCGGCATCGTCCTCACCTCTCCCAAAGGTACAAGCTCAGGTACATGCTGCAGATCCACTTTGCCGCCTCCAACAACGTGAACGAGTATGAGGCACTCGTCCACTGGCTCCGGCTGGCCAAGGAGATCGGCATTCGCCGGATTCTATGTTATGGCGACTCGGACTTGGTGGTCCAGCAGTCTTCTGGCGACTGGGATGCCAAGGACGCCAACATGGCAAGCTACCGCTTCGTCGTCCAACAGATCAGCGGACACTTCAACGGGTGCGAGTTCCTCCATGTGCCACGGGATGACAACGAACAAGCCGACGCCCTGGCGCGAATTGGCTCCACCCGGCAAGCCATACCAGCCGGTGTCTCCCTTGAGTGTCTGCACAAGCCGTCTATCAAGCCTTCGCCGGAATCAGAGTCGATCTTCGTGTCGGCTGACCCTGGAGCAGTCGGATCTGACACGGGGACTTCGGCAAGCGGCCCGGGGGCTGCAGCACCCGAACCCGGCCCGAGGACTTCAGAGCTCGGCCCGGGGACTGTTGTAGTCGGCCCGGGGACTTCAACGACGTAACAAGCAGCGACCGGCTCTGACCCGCCGCCTCCCAACCCGACCGCCCTGGTACCGGTTGCTGTCATGACAGTGGTAGAAGCTCCATCTTGGGCGCAACCCATCCTCAACTTTCTGGTGAGCCGAGAGCTACCAGCTGACGAGATCTTGGCCCGGCAGGTGCAACGCCGGGCGACAGCATACACGATATTCAACAGAGAGCTTGTCAGGCGCAGTGTGACTGGTGTCTTCCAGCGCTATGTGGAGCCGGAGAAGGGCATTGCTATCCTCAGGGATATTCATCAAGGCGAATGTGGTCACCATGCTGCCTCCAGAGCTCTCGTTGCCAAAGCTTTCCGCCATGGTTTCTTCTGGCCGGCTACTTTGGACGACGCCAAGGAGTTGGTCCGCAAGTGCAAGGGGTGCCAGCGCTTCAGCTCCAAGCAGCACCTGTCGGCTTCCGCACTCAAGACCACCCCCCTCACTTGGCCGTTTGCCGTGTGGGGGTTGGACATGGTGGGCCCATTCAAGACAGCACGCGGCGGCATGACCCATCTGCTGGTAGCCGTGGACAAGTTCACTAAGTGGATCGAGGCGAAGCCAATCAAGAAGCTGAATGGTCCGACTGCCGTCACATTCATCGCGGATATCACCGTCCGGTATGCCATCCCACGCAGCATCATCACAGACAACGGCACGAACTTCACCAAAGGCGCCTTGGCCCGTTTTTGCGCAACACAGGGCATCCGACTGGACCTAGCGTCCGTTGCCCATCTGCAGTCAAACTGCCAGGTGGAGCGAGCAAACGGCCTCATCCTGTCCGGCATCAAGCCCCGGCTGGTCGAGCCTTTGGAACGCTCGGTCGGCTGCTAGATCGAGGAGCTGCCGGCCGTCCTTTGGAGTCTTCGGACTACGCCGAATCGAGCAACCGGCTTTACACCCTTCTTCCTCGTGTATGGGGCCAAGGCTGTCATCCCAACCGACATCGAGTTCGACTCGCCTCGCGTCACCATGTACACGGAGGCGGAAGCCAAGGAGGCGTGAGAAGACGGCATCGATCTGCTGGAAGAGGCCCGGCTGCTAGCACGCAGCCGGTCCGCCATCTACCAGCAGAGCCTACGCCGCTACCACAACAAGAAGATCAATCCGCGTGCTTTCCGCGAGGGCGATCTTGTGCTCCGGCTGATCCAGTGGACAGCCAGCCAGCACAAGCTCTCGGCTCCTTGGGAGGGGCCTTTCATCATCAGCAAGGCCCTGGGCAATGACACCTACTACGTCATCGACGCACAAAAGCCCATGGCTCGCAAGAGGGACAATGCCGGCCAAGAGACGGAGCGTCCGTGGAATGCGAACCTTCTCCGCCCATTTTACTGTTGATGCAGTGTATGTACCATGCTACCTTTTGTATTAAGCAAAGACAACAAGTCCCCCGAGGCGCACTCGGGGGCTACCTTTTTATCTATATAAGCTTCACCTATGAATGTGTTCTTTCATTCTTCCACCCTGTCCGGGTCCGGTCAGCCGGCCCGGGGGCTCACCGCCTTGACCTAAGTTGGCACCACTCGTAGTCGGCCAAGTAGTGTGCCGACGCCAAAGCCCTCTCTTCGCCTCAGCTATAGCTCGCAGCGCGACTGTCCGGCTGGCAAGAGCTAAAGGCCGGAAACGCTGTCCACATGAAAAACGTCTAAGGAAGAACGCCAACACAGGCTCCTAGCCTCACCCGTCCGGCTGCCCAGCAGCCAGCCTGCCGGCTTCTCGCTCGACTAGCTACGCTCTAGGTGGCCGAAGTAACTTGCCTATTCTAAATGGCCAAGTCCCTGACTCGGCCACAGACCGCAGCACGGCTATCCGGCTGGCATGGCGGCGGCCAAAGGAAAACGGCAAAAGAAAAAGGCAAGAAAAGCAAAGGCAAAACCAAGCTAGAACCCGGCAAAGTACACAAGCATGTGGGAAATAAAGTTATTTACACTGCAAAGTTCCGAGGCCAGCATTCATCAGAGTTTAATACACCCCCAGTGGGTGGAACTGCGCACGATTAACTTGTTTTTCAAGTACAAGACAGAGAAATTTAAGAAGATAAAAGGCCACTTAGGCCGAAGGTGCGGCGGGCTGCTCGGACAGGTCGGCGATGGCCGAGGCACCGGCTGGTGGAGCTTCCGGCTGGCGGGTCTCGGCCTGGTCGGCGGCGGCGGCTGACGTGGTCTCCCGCGGCTCGCTGGCTAAGGCAGGGTCGAGCTGGGTCTGGCTAGTCTCTCTGCTGTCTGGTTCGACGTCACCACCTTCCTCGTCCTCGCTCTCCTCCGTGCCTTCGTCATAGGAGGCGATCTCCTCCACCGGGTCCTCCCCCTCATCCGGGTTCAGCCCGAACCAAGAAGGCGACACCTCAACGTTGTCTTCCGCCCGCTCCGGGACGAAGACGCCGATGTCGGTGTAGTCGGCAAGGACGGCCGCGCGCTTGACGATCGCCTCGCGCGTGATAATCCCCAAGTGCAGGGAATCATCGTAGCAATTCCCAATGGTGGAAGTGATAAGTATGGAGTGTCGAACCCACAAGGAGCTAAAGGTAAGATCAATATTCTCTCAAGTCCTATCCGCCACTGATACGACTCTACGTACACCGAACGTTTGCTTCCAACTAGAAACGAGAAATAAAACTACGTTGTGGGTATGAAGAGGATAAATTTGCATGATATCGGAGAGCTTAAAACATAAAAGTAGGTGTTGTTATCATAAAGTTAGAATATATTACTAAATAATATAAATAGCGAGTGTGGAATAATGATGGGTCGGTGTGCGGAATTATCCTAGGCAATCGTTAACAAGACCGGTAATCACTATTGCAATTTCATATGAGGGAGAGGCATAAGCTAACATACTTTCTCTTCTTGGATCATATGCACTTATGATTGGAACTCTAGCAAGTATCCGCAACTACTAAAGGTCATTAAGGTAAAATCCAACCATAGCATTAAAGCATCAAGTCCTTTTTATTCCCATACGCAACAACCCCCTTACTCGGGTTTGTGTTTCAGTCACTCACCAACCCACTATAAGCGAATCATGAACGTATTGCAACACCCTACAGCGGGAATCCCTCACGCTTGCGCGACACGGAGGACACCATAGGATAGCACCAAAATAAAACATACAACTCATACCAATCTAGATCATCAATCAACCCAAAGACAAAGGATATCTACTCAAAACATCATAGGATGGCAACACATCATTGGATCATAATATGTGGCATAAAGCACCATGTTTAAGTAGGGATTACAGCGGGGTGCAGGAGAGTGGACCGCGTAAAGGAGATGAGGATGGTGATGATGGTGGTGATGTTGATGAAGACGATCACCGCGGCGATGATTCCCCTCCCGATGGCAGTCCGGTGCCACCGAGAGAGAGGAGGAGAGGTTCTCCCCCTTGTGCTTCCTCCTCCATGGCCTCCCCCCTAGATGGGGAGAGGTTCTCCCTCTGGTCCTTGGCCTTCATGGCGATGATGGCCCCTCTGGGATCCTCCCCCATGACCTCCGGTGATGATGGCCCTCTCCGGCAGGGTGCTAGAGAGGGCCTAGATTGATTTCTCGTGGCTACAGAGGCTTGCGGCGGCGGAACTTCCAATCTAGGTTATTTTCTAGGGGTTTCTGTATTTATAGGATTTTTTGCTTTGGTTTCACGTCAGGGGGGTCTCCGAGTCGTCCACGAGGCAGGGGCCCACGCCCAGGGGGGTGGGCGCGCCCCCACCCTCGTGGACAGCCCGGGACTCTTCTAGCCCAACTCTTTTGCTCCAGGGGCTTCTTTTGGTCCATAAAAAATCAACAAAAATTGGCACGTCAATTGGACTCCGTTTGGTATTCCTTTTTCCGTAAAACTCAAAAACAAGGAAAAAACAGAAACTGGCACTGGGCTCTAGGTTAATAGATTAGTCCCAAAAATCATATAAAATAGCATATAAATGCATATAAAACATCTAAGATGGATAATATAATAGCATGACTACTTCATAAATTATAGATACGTTGGAGACGTATCAGCATCCCCAAGCTTAATTCCTGCTCGTCCTCGAGTAGGTAAATGATTAAAGAAATAATTTATGAAGTGCGAGTGCTAGCAGGTGCACAAGTTTGATCAATGATAATTTCAATCACCTTTTCTAGCATCATTATATGTCACAACAGTAGCTCATCTCATAAAAAATTTCATGATCAAGTAACAAGCTATTCACATGTTAAAGTATAGATCATAAACTTTCTTGAAAACTAACAAACAGTGATCTTAGTCATCAAACAATTGCAATTTATCTTATTTTCGGGAAGGGTCTATGTAAGAGCTTTGATTCAGCAAACTCCACATACTCAACTATGATTTAATCTTTCACAATTGCTAACACTCATGTGATATTTATGGGTTCAAAGTTTTAATCGGACATAGAGAAAGATAGGGGCTTATAGTTTCGCCTCCCAACCTTTTACCTCAAGGGTAATGTCAACAATAATAATTTATGAAAACCTACATCCAAGTGGATATATATATCCGGATCGCTCCAACACAAAGTGCTTGCCAAAGGAAAAAGTGTAAAAAGGAAAGGTGATGATCACCATGACTCTTGTATAAGGGTAGAAGATAAAAGTAAAAGATAGGCCCTTCGCAGAGGGAAGCAGAGGTTGTCATGCGCTTTTATGGTTGGATGTACAAAATCTTAATGCAAAAGAACGTCACTTTATATTGCCTCTTGTGATAAAGACCTTTATTATGCAGTCCGTCACTTTTATTTCTTCCCTATCACAAGTTCGTATAAAGCTTATTTTCTTCGCACTAATAGATCATACATATTTAAGGAGCAATTTTTATTGCATGCACCGATGACAACTTACTTGAAGGATCTTACTCAATCCTTAGGTAGGTATGGTGGACTCTCATGGCAAAACTGGTTTAAGGGATGTTCGGAAGCACAAGTAGTATCTCTACTTGGTGCAAATAATTTGGCTAGCATGAGAGGGAAAGGCAAGCTCAGCATGTTGGATGATCCATGACAATATACTTTATTTCGGATATAAGAAAACATAACCCATTATGTTGTCTTCCTTGTCCAACATCATCCTTTTAGCATGTCATATTTTAATGAGTGCTCACAATTACAGAAGATGTCCAAGATAGTATATTTATATGTGAAATCTCTCTTCCTTCAATATTCTTTCATGAATTGTTCAAGTGACCAATTCTGCGTTTGCTAACTTTCAATAAGTTTACTACCTATACTTATTCTGTGTGAAGTCATTACTCCCCATGGTATAAGCATATGAAACATATATAAATTCAGATTTATGATATTCAATTCGTTCAACCATTTACTCATAGGATATACTTGAAGCACGTGAGTAAATGACAAACTACCCCAAAAAGATATAAGTGAAGAACACTGAGTAGTGAAATAATTAACTAGCCATGGGAGGATTCTTTTTCATTCAAGATTTCAGATCCAATGATTTTATTCAAACAACAAGTAAAATTTAAAATACACTCCAAGCAAAACACATATCATGTGACAAATAAAAATATAGCTCCGAGTAAGGTATACTGATAGTTCTGAAGACGAAAGAGGGGATGCCTTCCGAGGCATCCCCAAGCTTAGGCGCTTGAGTCTTCCTTGAATATTACCTTGGGGTGCCTTGGGCATCCCCAAGCTTAGGGTCTTTCCACTCCTTATTCTCCTCATATCGATATCTCACCCAAAGCTTGAAAACTTCAATCACACAAAACTTAACGGAACTTCGTGAGATAGGTTAGTATGATAAAGAGTAAACCATTCACTTTGGTACTGTCAAAGACAAGGTTCATAATTGTTCTCACACAATTCCTACTGTACCATATCATTTCTACAATTTATATTGAGAAATATAAGCCATAGAAACTAGAAAACAAGCAAACTATGCAATGAAAACAGAATCTGTCAGAAACAGAACAGTCTGTAATGATCTGAAACCATACTTCTGCTACTCCAAAAATTATGAAATAAATTGGTGGACGTGAGGAATTTGTCTATTAATCTTCTGCAAAAAGAATCAACTCAAAATAACTCTTATGTAAAAAATGGTAGCTAATCCCGTGAGCGCAAAGTTTCTGTTTTTACAGCAAGATCACATTAACTTTCACCCAAGTCTTCCCAAAGGTTTTACTTGGCACTTTATTGAAACAAAAGCTATAAAACATGATTACTATAGTAGCTTAATCATGTAAACACACAAAAACAGTAAGGATAAATATTGGGTTGTCTCCCAACAAGCGCTTTTCTTTAATGCCTTTTAGCCAGGCATGATGATTTCAATGATGCTCACATAAAAGATAAGAATTGAAACATAAAGAGAGCATCATGAAGAATATGACTAGCACATTTAAATCTAACCCACTTCCTATGCCTAGGGATTTGTGAGCACATAATTTATAGTAACAAGAATCAACTAGCATAGGAAGACAAAACAAGTATAACTGCAAAACTTTAAACATAGAGAGGAAACTTGGTATTATTGCAACTCCTACAAGTATATATTCCTCCCTCATAATAATTTTCAGTAGCATCATGAATGAATTCAACAATATAACCATCACATAAAGTATTCTTTTCATGATCTACAAGCATAGAATTTTTTCTACTCTCCACATAAGCAAAATTCTTCTCATTCGGAATAGTGGGATCACTAATTCCTAAAGTTGACACTCTTCCAACCCCACTTTAGATTATAGTATTATTCATACTCCAAAAGATATAAGTGAAGTTCATGGAGCATTCTACAATTAATATAGACTAACCAATATCCAAGCTCAAAATATGTAAGTGAAGCACACGAAGCATTTTATAAAACCATACTCAAAAGATTTAAGTGAAGCACAAAAAGCAATTCTATAAGATCATACTTAAAAGATATAAGTGAAGCACATGAAGTATTCTATAAATCAATGAAGGGCTATCTCATACTATCTTGGTTCTTAAAGGAAAAACAAAAACACAAAGGACACAAATCATGTGAACAAAACAAAAACCGAGGTATACCGATATTTGTTGAAGAAGAAAGATGGGATGCCAACCGGAGCATCCCCAAGCTTAGATGCTTGAGTATCCTTTGAAATATTTACTTGGGGTGCCTTGGAAATCCCCAAGCTTGAACTCTTGCCTCTCTTTATTCTTCTCATATTGATAGTTCCTCGATCTTCGAACACTTCATCCACATAAAACTTTAACAAAAATTTTGTGAGATCCATTAGTGTAATAAAGCAAACTACCACTTTAAGGTACTGTAATTAACTCATTCTTTATTTATATTGATGTTAAACCTACTGTATTCCAACTTCTCTATGGTTCATACCCCCCCCGATACTAGCCATAGATTCATCAAAATAAGCAAACAACACGCGAAAAACAGAATCTGTCAAAAACAAGACAATCTGTAGTAATCTGCAAGTTTAGTAAACTTCTGTAACTCCCAAAATTATGAAATAAATTTGACAATTTGAATATCTTTTACAGAAGTAATGTGCAAAAAATTTCAGACCCATTTGAGCTTCCAGTAAAAAAATGTAAAATCATGCGCTACAGCTAAAGTTTATGTTTTTGTTCTGCACATAGTAAACAAGCAATCTAATCATCCTAAAACCAAAGCTTGGCACATTATTTTTATAATACAATGGATATACACAAGGGGATAATTATTTACAGAGAAACTTCCATGAAAAATTCTACATTGTTTCCGCGAGTATGAACACAAGTGCTCAAGGTCGACCCTCACTTTTTCAATGCATAACTTTTCAATCACTTCTTTTTTTGAAAAACTTTTTAGGCATGAGAGGCAAGTAATTTTTTTGTATTTTCATTCTTTAATTTTTTTGTATGTTTCACCCACAACTTAACAGAAACAAAAAGGAAAAAACAAAATCTACTTAGTGAAGAAAGCAAACAAGCACACACGAGAATATCAACCCCACGCTATTGCTCCCCGGCAACGGCGCTAGAAAAGAGCTTGATAATCCCCAAGTGCAGGGAATCATCGTAGCAATTCCCAATGGTGGAAGTGATAAGTATGGAGTATCGAACCCACAAGGAGCTAAAGGTAAGATCAATATTCTCTCAAGTCCTATCTGCCACTGATACGACTCTACGTACACCGAACATTTGCTTCCAACTAGAAACGAGAAATAAAACTACGTTGTGGGTATGAAGAGGATAACTTTGCATGATACCGAAGAGCTTAAAACATAAAAGTAGGTGTTGTTATCATAAAGTTAGAATATATTACTAAATATTATAAATAGCGAGTGTGAAATAATGATGGGTCGGTGTGCGGAATTATCCTAGGCAATCATTAACAAGACCGGTAATCACTATTGCAATTTCATATGAGGAAGAGGCATAAGCTAACATACTTTCTCTTCTTGGATCATTTAGATACATTAAAACTAAGCACTAATCCAGCCATCTCAGGGCATTAGCGTCTACAACCGTTGGATCTATAGTTTCCAGCGTTTTTGGCCGTCCAACAGAACTCTACCGCCATACTTCTCGCGACTGGGGAGTGGGCAGCTGCTCCCGCGACAAAATTGGGGGGCCGTGGTTAATTGGGCCATCTCGCACGAAGCCCTTATAAACATCACGAGGAAAAAAAACACATCAAACACCACCCCTCTTCCTTCGCCCGACGCCCTCCCTGCGCCGCCTCGCTTTCTTTGCGACCTAGAGATGTCCGTGGCGGCCGAGATCCCTCCCAGCGCTCTCGCGCTACCACTCCGTCCGGCAGAAAAGGAGGAATAACTGGCGAACATGAAGATCCTTCACTGGCACACATCCGTTCATGTCCCAGTTGCCCATCAATTTGGAAGCGACGAGGCGGCTGTAGCACCCAGGAAGCGTCGTCATCGCCCGACCTCAACGTGCCACCTGCAAGGTCTCCCTCCCTCCCACCTCTTCCTGACCCAACCCATCGTCTCGCTCGTCCGCCCGCCCCTGACCCGATTGTTGCCAATATGATTAGTGATTGTGCCGATGCCCCGTGTTCCCGTCGGTACCCAGAAGTATTCCACCATAGCTTCCCCACGCCTCCTTCCCCTCATGCTCTCATTTGATGATTTGAAATTGGGGTCTGGTTAATCTACAAGCATTTTTTTGTGGGGGAATCTGTGAGTAGTTGATTTGATGGTCTGGTAATGCAGTAGCCCTGAAACAATCAGAATATAACGACGGGGGGTGGCTCATGCCCTCTGGATCTCCATTGTGTCTGTTTATTGCTGATTCAACACAGGATGGTTGCAGAAAAGCACTCCAGAAACCACCTGATTGTGACGGGACCTCTTATTTGCCATCTCTAATCACGTTGCCTGCCATGATGTGGACACGTAACTTATTTTCTACAAGATTACACATGAATTTAGGAATGTCCTTGATATGCAGCAGTCCGTTATTTGTTGGTAGACTGAGAAAAGCACGTGTCAATCTTTTTGTCTGTGAAGAACTGAGATAATTTTCTCTATCTTTTGGCAGAGAGTCAATGCAGTTTGCAAAGTCTTTTTTCAAACGCATTGACCAATGGAAGGAGTCTTCGGTTTGGTACTTGGCTAATCTGATTTGTATGCCACCACAGTAGTAATGGTGTATTCGTACGATATTGAGGGACCTTTGTTATAGGGTAGATGAAGATAAATGCATAGCTACACGGTCTTCACTTTGGCTGATAAGTGAGAAATTCCAATGCATAAAACATGTAGGTCCCAGCGCCCCACAATATATCTTCTGCAGCATGTACATTTTTAATGTTCCTCTTAAGTTCTTCTTTTCTGCGAGGAGAAAAAGAATTTCTTAGTCAACCGCAGCCAAGTCTGCATTACAAAGGTCAGGAACCTCATCCGGTCCTGAGCAAAGCCACACTACAGTCCACTTCTTTATTCTACCAAAATGTTGCTCAGAACTTGGTATTATCAGCATGACTTCAGATTGACATCTACTCAAATATTATGTTAGTTATTGATTACTATTTGACTGATAACCATTGTTGATATTTTACTGTGGGAAATTTCATATAACAAAGAAGCTTCCCTTCATATCAATTAGTGGTTGAAAAGAAGCTCATGCTTGAGAGAAATCTGTCAAAGCATGATATAGGGGATAAGAAATTTCCATCTGAGGTAAGCCCACTTGATTGCTGACCCATTGCATATTAAGTCACCAGTAATGAAGACATTCATATTAATATAGTAAATAATCGTATGGATGGGTTAATTTACTTATATTTAATGGTATAGTATCTCCTTCGTTCAATTCAATGGGAAGTTGCCTACATACCAGTACAATTTTTTAATTTTGCATTTTGAGGGTACACAAGGTAGCTCGAATGCAACTGAGAGAGGAAAACTTTATATTACCATGAAATAAATTGCTATGTTAGCTTAATTTATGGAGATGATTTTGGCGGAGTGCCAAGCCATTCTTTATTTTACTCGTTGATTTTCACATTTCCTCATTCCATGTTTCAATCATCATTTTGGCAGATCCACAACTAGAAAGATTAGTATGGTGTTATCATATTGAGACAATTAGTTGCAGTTCGAGCCTCGCCTGATTGTTCGTACGAAGTAATGTCATTTCCAACTTCTTCATTATTAAAGCCAGGGGAAAGCAACATTTATGTTTGAACAATATAGTGTTTCTTTTATTTTTAGTTCTTGAATTCCCTACCAATGTTGTACAATGGACAAGAGATAAGAGTGTAACACAAGCTTCTATGAGGTTATACAAAGAATGTTTTATACATAGTTAATTACTTTCCATAATAGAATGTGTGATGTCATTTTTCTATATGTTGCTTACGTTGAGCTTATGTGTTTGTCCTTGTGTTGTTTCGAATCCTGTCATATTACTTTATCACCATTTGCGAGAGCTATTGCAGGGGGTATTTGTCATGGATCAGGATTACCTACATACAATTTGTTATATTAATATTCTATTATGCTGCATGAGATGTGGAATTTTGAACCATGCTCAAGTTTGTTCCCTTGCATGTCTCAGTACAAACATAATATTGTATCTTACATTTTCAATTATTGTTTTTCTTTACTGGTTGTAGTTGTGAATGTCCTTAAGAAAGGGACCATGTTTGCATTGATTTTTTTTTCATTTTCATATAATAGATACATGATATTTGGTGCTAAACATATTGTTTTCGAACTATGAAATTTGCCTGTATTCAGGCACTATAAATTGAATGTTCAAGATTTTCTCAAAAATTTCTACATGTCATGCAATATCTCTAAATGAATTTCTTGGGTCTATATATTTAGAGAAACTTTTATCATATTACTGAAGTAACAGACGGGCGCGGCAACGCGCGCCTTCATTGATCTAGTATGCACTTATGATTGGAACTCTAGCAAGCATCCGCAACTACTAAAGATCATTAAGGTAAAACCCAACCATAGCATTAAAGCATCAAGTCCTCTTTATTCCCATACGCAACAACCCCCTTACTCGGGTTTGTGTTTCAGTCACTCGCCAACCCACTATAAGGGAATCATGAACGTATTGCAACACCCTACAGCGGGAATCCCTCACGCTTGCGCGACACGGAGGGCACATAGGACAGCACCAAAATAAAACATACAACTCATACCAATCTAGATCATCAATCGACCCAAAGACAAAGGATATCTACTCAAAACATCATAGGATGGCAACACATCATTGGATCATAATATGTGGCATAAAGCACCATGTTCAAGTAGGGATTACAGCGGGGTGCGGGAGAGTGGACCGCGTAAAAGAGATGAGGATGGTGATGATGGTGGTGATGTTGATGAAGACGATCACCGCGGCGATGATTCCCCTCCTGATGGCACTCCGACGCCACCGAGAAAGAGGAGGAGAGGTTCTCCCCCTTGTGCTTCCTCCTCCATGGCCTCCCCCCTAGATGGGGAGAGGTTCTTCCTCTGGTCCTTGGCCTTCATGGCGATGATGGCCCCTCCGGGATCCTCCCCCATGGCCTCCGGTGATGACGGCCCCCTCCGGCAGGGTGCCAGAGAGGGCCTAGATTGATTTCTCGTGGCTACAGAGGTTTGCGGCGGCGGAACTTCCGATCTAGGTTATTTTCTGGGGGTTTCTGTATTTATAGGAATTTTTGGCTTTGGTTTCACGTCAGGGGGGTCTCCGAGTCATCCACGAGGCAGGGGCCCACGCCCAGGGGGGGTGGGCGCGCCCCCACCCTCGTGGACAGCCCGGGACTCTTCTGGCCCAACTCTTTTGCTCTAGGGGCTTCTTTTGGTCCCTAAAAAATCAACAAAAACTGGCACGTCAATTGGACTCCGTTTGGTATTCCTTTTCTGTAAAACTCAAAAACAAGAAAAAAAACAGAAACTGGCACTGGGCTCTAGGTTAATAGGTTAGTCCCAAAAATCATATAAAATAGCATATAAATGCATATAAAACATCTAAGATGGATAATATAATAGCATGAATACTTCATAAATTATAGATACGTTGGAGACGTATCAGCGCGCCGCCTCCAACTCTGGCCCCGCCTCCTGGCGGAACGTATCCAGCTGGTCCAAGTTCACACCAGGGTACCACGCCTTGATGAACTCCAGTGTCGGCCTGGCGCATGCCCATGCCGCGGCACCCTTCCAGGCTTCGAGCCGCTCGGCCGCCACCTCCAACCAGCCGGCGGTCCGATTAGGAGTCCGGGGCACCTACACGTTCGTCCAGAGCCCCTCAAGCACCTGGGACCCGGCGCGCTGAAAGCGGCGAAGCAGCGGGCGGACCGGCGCAAGGCGGAGCTGGACGGCCCGGAACTGCCCGCCCACAGTCTGAGGCCGGTCCGGCGTAATCTCCTCGCCCACCCGCCTCCGCTCCTCGCGCCGTGCCTCGATCGCCTAGCCAATGGCGCTGGTGTGGTCCGGGAAGTAATCTGCGGGAAAAGAAGACAAAGACATAACAAGCCGGCTTCCTGCAACAGCCGACACCTCCAAGAAAGAAAGAAAAGTTACCTTCGAGCATGCCCTCGATCACCTCGTAGCCGTCCGACAGTAGCTTCTCCCTCTCGGCCCAGTCCAAGCACCGAGTCTCGAACTCGGCCTTGAGGAGCGCCTTTCGTCCTTCAGTGTTTGGACCTGGTCCGCATGCCGGGTCGCCTGGTCCACCAGCTCCTTCTCGAGTCGATTGCACTCCGCGACTGCCTGGTTGCGCTCCTGCTCCTTGGCCTGAAGCGGGCTCTCGAGATCGGACATGCGCGTCCTCAGATGGGCGGCAGCCTCTGCAAAAACAAGGAAGAATCATCAGCATCAATAAAGACAAAAGTCGCCGAAAGATCCGGCCCGACTGCTCAGCAGTCGGCCCGAATCTCAGGGGCTACACCCAGTGGGTGCGCAACTGCGCATGCACGCCCCCACTAAAAGACAACCTCAGCAGTCGGGCCGGATCTCGGGGGCTACACCCAGTGGGTGCGCTTGCCCGCCCCCACTGAAAGACAACCTACGTACCACGGATCTTGTTCAACTCAACAGTCCGGTTGGCGAGCTGCTGGTTCTGGGAGTTGTAGGCGGCCGCGCGCAGGTTGTGGTAGTCCTGCTGCAAGAGCAACACTTCAGCATTCAGAAGCACGCCTTGAAGTTCCAACCCGCCTCCTCAGCAGCCGGCATGGAACTCGGAGGCTACACCCAGTGGGTGCGCTGGAGCGCCCCCACTGTAGATCACAAAAGCAAAAAAGCAAACTCAATTGCATACCCGGACAGTCGTTTGCATCGCCACCATCTCGTTCCTCGCCTGCAGGAGGGTGGCGCTGTGGGTGTTGAACTTGTCAAGGACGTCCTGCACCGCCAGGTTCAGGGCGGCCGGGCCGGCTCCTGGCGTCCAACCAGGCGGAGCAGAGCTCGTGGCCTTCGTGTCAGCCACCTGCGAGCTCGCGGCCTCGACACCTGCCGGCCTCAGTGCAGAAGCCGCCCGTGCTGGGCGTAGGCGCGGGTCACCATGGCCCGGCTCGGCACCAGCTCGATGCTGGACGGCGGCACCTCTGGCTCTTTGGGCTGGCTACCACCCCGCTCGCTAACATCCGGCGCGCGCGGCGCCACCTCCACCTCCAGGACGATGGGGTTGGTCCCCTCGCGCTCCGAGGCCGCCTGGTCAGCTCCGGCTGCTCCAGTCGGCACCCGATCCTCCACCACCGGTGGCTCCGGCTGCTGCCTGTCGGTGGCCTCCGGAACCATGCCACGGGTCGGGTCCTCCGCGGCCTTGACATCGGCCTCCTCCTGCGACTTGGTCGCAGCCTTCTCCTGCGCCTTGGCCGCAGCCTCGGCCTCCGCCAGTGCAGCAGTCGCGTGGCGGCCTCCCGCTCCTCCCGCGCTTCTCACGCGTTCTTCTCTGTCGCTCCCGAAGGGCGGCGGCCGGGTTCACGCGGCGGGCCTCCTCAGAGCCGCCTGCTGCTCCGATAGGCGAGGCGGATGGAGCCCGTGATATGGAAAGGGGAGCCCTGCACGACAAGGCAAGCAAAGATAAAAAGTTTGCAAGAAAGAAGCAAGCACAAATAAGAAACTCGCAAGAGAGGAAAAGCCAAGACGAAACAATCAAGACAAGAGCAGTAAGAGCACTCACGCGGACACCAGTGGGCGTTCCTTTGGGGTCCTCCGGACGGCGGCCGTCTTTGCAGCCTCTTGCCGCTTGGTGGCGGCCGTCAACTTGGCCTTCTTGATCGGCCGGATGCCGAACATCCCCGCGTCGGCGCGGCGCTTAGACGCGTCAGGTGCTCCAGTCGGCGCCTCACCTGTCGGTCGTGTCGTCGACGAGCCGGCACCTGTCCTGTCGGCGCCTTCAGGGCGGCATTGCCCGTCGCCGTCCTCATCGTCGTCCAGCCAGTCCCGGACGTCGCCTCCTGCGCCGCCTCTTGCGGCTCCGCCTGCTCCAGGGCCGCCTCCTCCGGCGGCGTTGTCTTCCTCCAACGTGGCCGCCCCCAGCTCGGGGTCGCCCACGTCGCTCACCTCCCAGTCCGCCATCCATTGGTGGCCAAGAGCCGGCACGGCAGCTGCTGCCTAGCCAGCGAAGCGATGCGCTGTGTTTGGGTGGTCAGTGATGAGGACATAGACCTGGGGTAGGGTAATAGGCCTGACCTATACGTCCTACCTAAGGTCCTTGTCTTAGAAGCAAAGAAGTTCAAGAGTAAATAGGGAGGGCCCAACAAAGGTGTCGAGTGCAATCCACTCGACCTACCATTCACTCGGAGACCCCTCCTTCTTTAGGTCACTCGACCACTCAACCATTCGACCATGTAAAAGACCACTCGACGTACAGAAGACCTAAAGCCACTCTGCGCAGCAACGGTCGGGCGTTTACTCATAGACTTAATGATCATTTATAGCACTTTATTATTGACGTTACCTGTAACGCTCTCGCTTTCTGTACATTGAACCCTGTGTAACGGAGGGGAGGTGGGGTCCTGGCGCACTCTATATAAGCCACCCCCTCCTCTGAGACAAGGGTTCGCACCCCCTATAACACACACACACACACACACACACGTATAATCCAGTCGACCGCCTCTGGGCACCGAGACGTAGGGCTATTCTTCCTCCGCGAAGGGCCTGAACTCGTAAAACTCGTGTGTACAACTTCGCCATAGCTAGGATCTTCCCTCTAGATACCTACCCCCCATTTTACTGTCAGTCTTAGATCCACGACAGTTGGCGCCCACCGTGGGGCAGGTGTCTTAGCAACTTGTTGGTAAAGTTGCGATTTTTCCGATTCCCATCATCATGGTTTCCAGCGGTGGATTGGCTGAGGGCCGTGAGATCCGTCTCGGTGCGCTCGTCTTCGTCGCCGACGACTCCGCCTGGCTCCAAGAGGCTCCACTCGACGTCGATGTGCTTCTCGTCCGCGAGGCGACGCACTTTCGCGCATGCGTCCGCAGCGTCCTCCTTCGGCAGCCGTCGACTCAGTATTGGTCGGCTCCTGTGGCATCCTCACTCCCCGCTGGTCGCCGGCGCAAACGTTCTAGTCGGCCGCGTCTCCAGCGGTGGGCGAGGCATGCGGTGGCCCGCCAGTCAGCCACCCCACAAGTCGCGGCAATCGAGCCCGACGAAACTCTCTACGGCCTGTTAGACTGGCTCCGTCGAGACCGCATCCGAGTGCGACAACAGTGATCCCGCGACGGAAGTCTTGATGGTCAATGGACCACGCAGTCCTCCTGGCTTCCCTCGCGACGACGGTGGCGATGGTGGTGGCGATCCCTCGCGTGCCCACGAAGAGTACCGCCCCGAGCCTCTTTCTTCACAGCAGAGGGAAGAGCTCCGCCGCCGCAATATGGATGCACTTCACACTCCTATAGTTGGAGAAACCCCCGAAGCCCGGGCCTTGGAGGAGGCGCGCCTGGCCAACTTGGCTGAGCGCAATCGACTGGAGAACCTCCAGCACACACTCGACGAGCGTGCTCGGTAGCGAATTCCTGAATCCAGTCGACGATAGCTTTTTCCGCCTCCAACTCAGGTATACCGAACTCCGATTCAGAATCTCACAGCTACAGCCCGAATAGCAGAGTCGATTCAGCCTTCCCAGTCGGAGGCTGGCAGAGGTTTGATGCAGATCTGAGCATTACTCCGGGCAGCGGGAGAGCAGAACACAGCGGTATCTCAGTCGCGGAATAGGATTCACAGCAGATCTGTGATGGCAGACACAGTTCAGTCGGCTCACAGCCCAAGATCGCCTCCGAGGCGTGAGGGACGTGGAGACCGGCGAGATCAGTACAGAAACCATGAGCAGTATGATCAGTGACTCGACCACGATGATCGTCGTCGAGTGCCCACACCTCCCCCGAGGAGTGGGTCATATGTGCCTCGGCAGCACGATGACAGACGCCCTCACAGTGGCGGACGAAGAATTCCAGTCGACCCCAGAGAGCCGGGCTTTGATGCGAGATCTATTCTCGTTCAAGTTCTGGTTGACAGGAACAGGGCACACAGAGAGGGCCATGATAGAGATTATCCGACTGGCAGCAGAGTGCATGTTTCAGGTCCCGAGTGTTTCAGCAGAGCCATCAGAGCAGCAGTGATTCCTCCCAACTTCAGGTTGGCGACTGGAGTCAGCAAGTTCACTGGTGAGTCCAAGCCTGACACTTGGCTTGAGGACTATCGAGTGGCTGTACAGATCGGTGGCGGCAATGATGAAGTGGCCATGAAGCACCTTCCTCTGATGTTGGAAGGCTCGGCCAGAGCGTGGTTGAATCAGTTAGCACCTGGCAGCATATATAGTTGGGAGGAACTTGCCCGAGTGTTTGTTAGAACCTTTGAAGGTACATGCAAACGACCAACGGGGTTGACAGAGTTGCAGTCCTGTGTGCAGAAACCAAATGAGACCTTGAGGGGTTATATCGAGAGATGGATCACATTGCACCACACAGTAGAGAATGTGTCAGATCACCAAGCAGTTTGTGCCTTCAAGGAGGGTGTTAAGTACCGAGAGTTGAACCTGAGGTTCGGTCGGATAGGGGATATACCCCTGAGTCGGATGATGGAGATCGCCACCAAGTACGCCAATGGTGAAGAGGAGGACCGACTCCGGAGTGACAAGCACAAAACAGTCGCCCACGAAACCGGAGGAGGGAATTCCAGTCGGAAACAGAAACGCAAGGCCGAACCAGCAGCTCCTGGTGAAGCTTTAGTTGTGGCCCAAGGGAAGTTCAAGGGGAAGCCCAAAGGGCCATGGAACCCCAAGAAAGTTAAAGATCGGGATGGGAATGATGTGTTGGATTTACCATGCCACATTCATACCAAAAAAGATGAAGAGGGTAATCTCATTTACCCTAAACACACCACTCGACAGTGTCGGCTCCTGATCCAGCAGTTCCGAGAGAAACAACCCAAGGAGAAGGAAAATGAGTCAGATAAGGGTGAGGATAAGGAAGAAGATGATGATGGTTTTCCCAACGTCAGTTCCACTCTGATGATTTTTGCTGATGTTGAAAGCAAAAGTCGACTGAAAGTTATAAACAGAGAGGTGAACATGGTTGCTCCGGCAACACCAAATTATCTGAAGTGGTCCCAGACTGCCATCACATTCAACCAGTCTGACCACCCAGCACGTATAGCCACCCCTGGGAGGCAAGCGCTGGTGGTCGACCCAGTTGTTGAAGGCACTTGACTGACTAAAGTGCTGATGGATGGTGGTAGTGGCCTAAATATCCTGTATGCGGAGACCTTGAAGGGAATGGGCATTCCGATGTCCAAGCTCAGTGAAAGCAATATGAGTTTCCATGGCGTCATACCTGGCAAGAAGGCTGAATCACTCGGCCAGATCGCCCTTGATGTGGTTTTCGGTGATTCCAAGAATTACCGCAAGGAAAAGTTGACATTTGAAGTAGTGGATTTCCAGAGTGCTTATCATGCCATTCTGGGTAGGCCTGCCTATGCACGTTTCATGGCTCGACCATGTTATGCGTACCTCAAGTTGAAAATGCCTGGTCCCAGAGGAGTGATCACTATCACTGGTAATCGACAGAAAGTAGAAGAGTGCTTCCAAAAGGGCTCAAAAATCGCCGATGCACAAATGGCAGCAGTCGAAATGCAAGAATACCGGAAGAACGCAGATCCGAGTGATTTGTTGCGCTCCAAGAAGCCTGCCACTGATTCTGCATTTCAGTCGTCCGGTGAAACCAAACCGATTCATATTCACCCGACCGATCCTAATGCAGCTCCTACTCATATTTCAACTTCACTCGACAGCAAATAGGAAGAAGCGCTCATCCAGTTCCTCCGTGAGAACTGGGACATCTTCTCATGAAAACCTTCTGACATGCCAGGTGTACCCAGGGGACTGGCTGAGCATCGTTTGCGAGTCGACCCGAAGGTAAAACCGGTCAAGGAACATCTTCGACGGTCTGCCGTACAGAAGAGAAAAGCAATTGGTGAGGAAGTGGCTCGGCTCCTGGCAGCTGAGTTCACCCGAGAGATTTACCACTCCGAGTGGCTCGCCAATGTTGTCATGGTCCCCAAAAAGGACGATTCACTTCGCATGTGCATTGACTTCAAGCATATCAATCGGGCCTGCCCGAAAGATCATTTCCCTCTCCCCCGCATCGACCAAATTGTCGACTCGACTGCGGGGTGTGAGCGATTGTCTTTTTTGGACGCCTATTCTGGGTATCATCAGATCCGACTGTATGGACCCGATGAGATAAAAACGGCTTTCATCACTCCATTCGGATGCTTCTGTTATGTCACCATGCCATTCGGCCTGAAGAACTGAAAGGATCGAGAAGAGGTGTCTAGAGGGGGGGGGGGTGAATAGACTCTAATCAAGAAAAGTTGCAGTTTTTAATTTCCTTTGGTTGATGTGAAGTTTGAGCACAAGTTTAAACATTCACAATACATATCAAGCAAACATGCAAGCATACAAAGAGTATATGAGCAGCGGAAAGTAAAGCATGCAAGTTGCAAGAATGTAAAGAGATGGGATTGGAGTGTGCAAACGCAATTTGGAGACACTGAGATTTTTATCCGTGGTTCCGATAGGTGGTGCTATCGTACATCCATGTTGATGGAGACTTCAACCCACGAAGGGTAACGGTTGCGCGAGTCCACGGAGGGCTCCACCCACGAAGGGTCCACGAAGAAGCAACCTTGTCTATCCCACCATGGCCGTCGCCCATGAAGGACTTGCCTCACTAGGGTAGATCTTCACGAAGTAGGCGATCTCCTTGCCCTTACAAACTCCTTGGTTCAACTCCACAATCTTGTCGGAGGCTCCCAAGTGACACCTAGCCAATCTAGGAGACACCACTCTCCAAGAAGTAACAAATGGTGTGTTGATGATGAACTCCTTGCTCTTGTGCTTCAAATGATAGTCTCCCCAACACTCAACTCTCTCTCATAGGATTGGATTTGGTAGAAAGAAGATTTGAGTGGAAAGCAACTTGGGGAAGGCTAGAGATCAAGATTTATGTGGTTGGAATGGAATATCTTGACCTCAACACAAGTGTAGGTGGTTCTCTCTCAGGATATATGTATTGGAAGTGTAGGCATGTTCTGATGGCTCTCTCCATGAATGAAGAGTGGGTGGAGGGGTATATATAGCCTCCACACAAAATCTAACCGTTACACACAAATCACCAAACTCGGTGGGACCGAATCATTAAACTCGGTCGGACCGATTTAGTTCAAAATGTGAACGTTAGGATTCTCGGTGGGACCGACTGGATCAACTCGGTGGGACCGATGTGCTAGGGTTAGGGTAAATCCAAAACTCGGTTTGACCGATTACTCAAACTCGGTGGGACCGATTTGGGTAATAAGTGAAACAGAATGTTGGCCAAGCAAACTCGGTGGGGCTGGTTGCAAATTTCGGTGGGACCGAAATTATTGCAACAGACAACAGAGAGTTTGCAAGCCCATCTCGGTGAGACCGAGATCCTATCGGTAAGACCGAACTGATTAGGTTTCTGGCAGTGGCTATGTCAACTGAACTCGGTGGCTCTGGATGGAAAGAATCGGTGGGGCCGAGTTGGACTTTTGGTTTGGGACATATGTGGATGTGAGAAAGTAGTTGAGGGCTTTGGAGCATATCACTAAGCACTTTGAGCAAGCAAGCCATTAAGCAACACCTCATCCCTTCTTAATAGTATTGGCTTTTCCTATGGACTCAATGTGATCTTGGATCACTAAAATAGAAAATCTAGAGTCCTGAGCTTTGAGCTTGAGCCAATCCTTTGTCCTTAGCATCTTGAAGGGGTTCCACATCCTCTTGTCCATGCCACTCCATTGTTGAACTTATCTGAAACATACTAGGTGGAAGCATTAGTCCAACAAGAGATATGTTGACATTAATTACCAAAATCACCCAGGGAGCACTTGTGCTTTCAATCTCCCCCTTTTTGGTAATTGATGACAACATGCATCAAAGCTTTAGATAAAGATATAGAGAGCAACAAGTAAAGCTTTGGAAAGACATGTAACATGCATAGGCTCCCCCTACATGTATGCAATCATATAAATACGAAACATAGGAGCATGTGAATGCATAAGCATGACAGAGTAATCCATGTGTTACATGTATCTTGGCTATATGCATCAGAGCAAATGATGTGAATATAGGAAATTTACCTTCATGCCCATGAGTCCTTCTTGCAAACAGTATGTACATCAGCAAGAAATCCTCATACACATGACTGTGATGCATATACTTACCTTGTGGTCTTGAGTTGGCTTAGGAAGGAATGAACCTGAGTAAACAAGGTTAGACAACACAGATACACCTACTAGCCAAAGCAAACAAAATAAACCACAAGAGAACCAAGACTGGGATGACATGTAGAGACTGAGTACCGAGTACCCCATTGGGTATAGACATGTCCCCAAGGGTAAAGATATGTAATAAAATCAGATATTTCCTTCCCTTAAATGTCTTGCTCCCCCTGAATCTTGCATTGGGATATTGGGAGAAGATAGGGAACAGAAAATCAGAGCAAAAGAAAAAAAAACAGAGCTTGAGCTAAATACAAGCAATCAAATATGAACATGTCTTTCCCCTCTTAAAGACATGTAACTTCTCTCCTCTTGAACACCAAGCATCTGGGGTTTCTTACATACTCCCCCTGAGTATCCTATCCTCCTATAGAAATGATTAAGCATAGAGCTTTGATGTGATCTCTCTCTCCCCCTTTGACATCAATTTCCAAGAAGGGCTCTTCTGGATTTTTGTGTTATTGCAGAAGGGTTTGGTCCTTGAGTCACAAAGCAAGTTGAATGTGATGCTGGTAAAGGACAAGAATCATTGAGTGGAGCTGGAGCAAAAGGACTGCAGGAATAAGTGGCAAGTTGTCTTTCCTGTAGTGAAATCGGTAGCACCGAGTTGTGTGCTTCGGTTGCACCGAGAGAATTCGGTTGGGCCGAAGAAAACAGACCGGTGTGACCGAGTTCATCATAGTAAAACACTTGTCACCTCAGCTCACTAGGCACTTTAAGATCTCACAAGGATTTGCAAGGAATTAGCTAAAAGATTTGCAATGAATTGGATGCAGAAAATGCAGAACAAGAAGAAGTGAAAAGATCTAGATGAAGAACAAATATGCAAGAGACAGATGCAAAAGGAAACACAAGAGAACTTCATCTAGAAGTGGGCGGTGACAAAGTCACCTATGTTAGAGTATATTGACTTAGGAGTCAAGTGAGATCACTTGATCTTTGGCCATACTCATCGTTTAAGCTCAAAATGGGGTCACCATTTTTTGTTTAAGCTTATTGATGTATTCTCATCTTGTTGAGTTGCTTTATCCCATGACTTGGAGTAAAGCTTCTCTAAGATGGAATAGCATACATTGGGTGGTGGTGGTGTCGATCTTGATCATGTAGTCGAACTTGTGTGGGTTGCTCAGGGTCGATGTAGCTCATCAAGAGTTGGGAGCACAACTTGGAGTTTGAGTTCATCTTCCTACATGGGTTAGCTTTGCAAGAAAGAGCACTTGTGTATCCAAAATGACAATCATACAATTTAACATAGAATGAGTCAAAGGATATATTTGAGGGGTTTTGTGCTTCCTTGACTTCAACCACCGTTGTATAGAGACTTGATGATGTAGAGATTGCTCAAGATGTGAGTGAGTTGCAATCTCATGGATTTAGTTTCATCCAAGTACCTACAAGGGTTAGATAGCATACAAGGGTGCAAAAGTATCCAAGACATATAGATAGCATCATGAAAGAAATATCAAGGATTAGTCAAAGACTCATGCCTTGCATGCACCAAATGGAGTTCCTACTCCAAGTTTTAAGCATCAATGATGTTCAATTCACCTCTCAAACGGCAAAATACTTTCTCATCAAGCGGTTTGTTAAATATATCCGCTAATTGCTTATTGGTGCGAACATGCTTAAGATTAATGTCCCCTTTGGCAACATGGTCTCGAATGAAATGATGACGAACTTCAATATGTTTAGTTCGAGAATGTTGCACGGGATTGTGAGCAATCTTAATAGCACTTTCATTGTCACACAGCAATGGAACATGTTTCACATAAATCCCATAATCTTTAAGAGTTTGGGTCATCCAAAGTAATTGAGCACAACATGAACCAGCGGCAATGTATTCCCCTTCGGCGGTGGATAAGGATACCGAGTTTTGTTTCTTGGAGGACCAAGACACAATAGATCTACCAAGAAATTGACAAGTACCCGAAGTGGACTTTCTATCAACCTTGTCTCCGGCATAGTCCGAATCGGAGTAGCCAACAAGATTAAAGGAAGACCTTTTAGGATACCAAATGCCAAAATTTGGTGTATGTATTAAGTATCTCACTATCCTTTTCACAGCCTTAAGATGACATTCTTTAGGTGCCGCATGATATTGCGCACACATGCACACACTTAGCATAATATCGGGACGAGAGGCACATAGATACAACAATGAACCAATCATAGAGCGGTAAACTTTTTGATCAACCGGTTCACCATCTTTGGTCAAATCAAGATGTCCACTAGTAGGCATGGGTGTAATCATACCTTTGCATTCTTGCATATTGAACTTCTTGAATAAGTCCTTGGTGTACTTTGTTTGAGAGACAAAGGTACCTTCCTTAGTTTGCTTGATTTGCAAACTGAGAAAGAATTTGAGTTCACTCATCATAGACATCTCAAACTTCTCCGGCATTAGCTTTCCAAACTTCTCACTAAAATGAGGGTTAGTCGAACCAAATATAATATCATCAACATAAATTTGGCACACAAATAGCTCTCCATTGACCCTTTTAGTAAAAAGGGTAGAATCAATTTTACCAATTTCAAAGCCTTTTTCAATAAGGAACTTGGTCAAGCATTTATACCACGCTCTAGGAGCTTGTTTAAGACCATAAAGGGCTTTGTGAAGTTTGTAGACATGATTAGGTTTCTTAGGATTGACAAAGCCGGAAGGTTGCTTAACATAAACTTCCTCCTCAATTTCACCATTTAGAAAAGCACTTTTAATGTCCATTTGGTACAAGGTGATATCATGGTGATTAGCATAAGCAAGTAAGATGCGAATGGACTCGAGTCTAGCAATGGGAGCATATGTCTCACGATAGTCCATACCTTCGACTTGAGTGTAGCCTTGGGCGACTAGGCGTGCTTTGTTGCGGACGACTTGACCATCTTCATCTTGCTTGTTGTGAAACACCCATTTGGTACCAATGATGTTCTGGTTGTTGTCGGGCTTCTCGACCAATGTCCATACTTGATTTCTCTCAAAGTTGTGTAGCTCTTCATGCATAGCGTTAATCCAATCCGGATCTTCCAATGCTTCTTCAACCTTCATAGGTTCAATGCTAGAGATGAATGAGTAATGTTCACAAAAGTTAGCTAAACAAGTTTTAGAGCGAGTGATTCTCCCGGTTTGGATATCAATGTAGATTTGCTTGACGGGATGATCTTTGGCGATTCTTGCTCGAACTCGTGGGAGCTTTGGCTTGGCTCGGGGTGGAACATCTTCTTCATCTTGTTCTTCTTCTTGGCCTTCTTCATTGTTGACGTTGTCATTCTCTTGTCGTGGTAGAGAAGGAGGTTGTTGAAGTTCATCTTGGTGTGCTTCCTCGTTTTCTTCGTCTTGGTGTGTCCCACTTGTGGATGCTTCCGTATCAATTCTTGGTTCACCTTGTCGTGAGGTAGAAGCTTCCACTTGGACTGACGAGGTACTCACCTTCACCTCCGTTGGACGAATCTTGCCAATAGGCAAGTCTTGGATTGCTTCCGAAGGGTCTTTGTCCCCTACATCAATTGGCAATTGCTCTACTTGCGAGCCGTTAGATTCATCAAACTTCACATCTACCGTCTCTTCAACCTTTCGGGTGAAATTGTTGTAGACACGGTAAGTGTGAGAGTTTGAGCCATAACCAAGTAGGAAACCTTCATGAGATTTAGGAGCAAATTTAGAACGACGATGCTTATCAAGAATGTAGCATTTTGAGCCAAATACTCGAAAGTATCCAAGTTGGGGTTTGTTACCGGTGAGAAGCTCGTATGCCGTCTTGCCGAGTAGCTTGTGAAGATACAAGCGATTTGTTGCATGACAAGCTGTCTCAACCGCTTCCGCCCAAAAGTGTTTTGGAGTCTTGTACTCATCAAGCATCGTTCTTGCCATCTCAATAAGAGTCCGGTTCTTCCTCTCAACGACTCCATTTTGTTGAGGTGTGTACGTAGCCGAGAACTCATGTGAAACCCCCTCTTCGTGAAGAAAGGTATCCACATTTGCGTTCTTGAACTCCGTTCTGTTGTCGCTCCGAACCTTCTTGATCTTCACGTCAAATTGATTTTGGGCCTTCCCAGCGAAGTTTTTGAAGGTCTTTTGGACCTGCGATTTGTCATCAAGAAAGAACACCCAAGTAAATCTTGAAAAATCATCAACTATGACTAGTCCAAACGAGTTACCACCGAGACTCTTGTAGGCATTTGGACCAAAGAGATCCATGTGAAGTAGCTCGAGTGGTCTTCTCATGGTCATGATGTTCTTCGCGCGATGACTTCCTCCAACTTGTTTCCCTGCCTGACAAGCACTACAAAGTCTATCCTTGTCAAATATGACATCTTTTACTCCAAGGATATGATCACCTTTAATAAGCTTATCAAGATTTCGCATACCCACATGACCTAGCCTTCTATGCCACAGCCAACCCTTAGAAGATTTAGCAATTAAGCAAGTTATAGGTTGAGCCTTTTTAGTGAAATCAATAATGTAAAGATCACCTCTACGTATACCGGTAAAGGCCATTTTATGATTTTCTCTATGAAACACTTGGCAATCTATTTCAGTGAATAGGACATTGAAACCGAAATCTGTAAGTCTAGAAACTGAAAGTAAATTGTACCCAAGAGATTCAACGAGCATGACATTTTGTATGGAGCTATCATGTGAGATGGCCACCTTACCGAGGCCAACCACCTTACCCTTTGAGTTATCACCAAAAGTGACATATTTTCGAGGGCCGTCGTATTCAGCAAGCTCACGGAACATATCTTTATCTCCGGTCATATGATCAGTACATCCACTATCAAGAACCCATTCCTTTCCTCCAGCCATGTAGCCGCGAAGATTTGCCATAAGACCAAAGTGTCTCATCGCATCATCAAGATCATAGTCACTATCATCGTCATCCTCATCATAGTATCCATGTTCAACATCATCTTGTGATTGATCAATTCCTAGAGAGGGTAATTCATTAGATAAAAGATCACTTCTATGGTTATCTTTATGGATTCTAATAGCTTCGGAAATGATATTGCTAATGATCCCAACATCTCCTATGGCACGCATGAGATTAGTAAGCTCAAATAGACAATCACCAAAGCTAGGATCACTAGAATTCATCTTACTCAAGGCAATAGACTTATGGAGAATTTCGTCTAAATTTTTCAAGGAATAATCTGGAAATCGTTCCTCAAGAAATCTCCATATAGTATAGGCACAATCAAGAGTAGGCAAACTAGCAATCAAATTTTTGGTTAATCCTCTTATGATAAGATTGATAGTTCTAAGATTGCGAATCATGTCAAGATCCTCTTCGGGTGTGGGATGCAAGGGATCAATATGAGGTGCACAAGGGCTAGTAATGTACTTGTTCAAATGATATTCATTGAAAATCTCAAGCATTTCATTTTTCTGCTCATGAAAATATTCTCCATAAAGAATAGGCACTCTACGTCTAGGACTCCCCAAAGTAGACACATCCATATTCCTCCAAAGGTGTTTAAACCAAGGCAAAGGAGACCAAAGCTCTGATACCAATTGAAAGGATCGAGAAGAGGTGTCTAGAGGGGGGGGGGTGAATAGACTCTAATCAAGAAAAGTTACAGTTTTTAATTTCCTTTGGTTGATGTGAAGTTTGAGCACAAGTTTAAACATTCACAATACATATCAAGCAAACATGCAAGCATACAAAGAGTATATGAGCAGCGGAAAGTAAAGCATGCAAGTTGCAAGAATGTAAAGAGATGGGATTGGAGTGTGCAGACGCAATTTGGAGACACAGAGATTTTTATCCGTGGTTCCGATAGGTGGTGCTATCGTACATCCATGTTGATGGAGACTTCAACCCACGAAGGGTAACGGTTGCGCGAGTCCACGGAGGGCTCCACCCACGAAGGGTCCACGAAGAAGCAACCTTGTCTATCCCACCATGGTCGTCGCCCACGAAGGACTTGCCTCACTAGGGTAGATCTTCACGAAGTAGACGATCTCCTTGCCCTTACAAACTCCTTGGTTCAACTCCACAATCTTGTCGGAGGCTCCCAAGTGACACCTAGCCAATCTAGGAGACACCACTCTCCAAGAAGTAACAAATGGTGTGTTGATGATGAACTCCTTGCTCTTGTGCTTCAAATGATAGTCTCCCCAACACTCAACTCTCTCTCATAGGATTGGATTTGGTAGAAAGAAGATTTGAGTGGAAAGCAACTTGGGGAAAGCTAGAGATCAAGATTTATGTGGTTGGAATGGAATATCTTGACCTCAACACAAGTGTAGGTGGTTCTCTCTCAGGATATATGTATTGGAAGTGTAGGCATGTTCTGATGGCTCTCTCCACGAATGAAGAGTGGGTGGAGGGGTATATATAGCCTCCACACAAAATCTAATCGTTACACAAAAATCACCAAACTCGGTGGGACCGAATCATTAAACTCGGTCGGACCGATTTAGTTCAAAATGTGAACGTTAGGATTCTCGGTGGGACCGACTGGATCAACTCGGTGGGACCGATGTGCTAGGGTTAGGGTAAATCCAAAACTCGGTTTGACCGATTACTCAAATTCGGTGGGACCGATTTGGGTAATAAGTGAAACAGAATGTTGGCCAAGCAAACTCGGTGGGGCCGGTTGCAAATCTCGGTGGGACCGAAATTATTGCAACAGACAACAGAGAGTTTGCAAGCCCATCTCGGTGAGACCGAGATCCTATCGGTAAGACCGAACTGATTAGGTGCTTGTTGCCCCAATCAGCAAAGAGCCTTTACTGCTTTATATTGCAGCCACAGGACAAGTTGTCAGTACGGTGCTCACGGTCGAGCGGGAAGAAGAAGGAAAAGCCTATAAAGTTCAGTGCCCAGTGTACTATGTTTCTGAAGTTCTGACTCCATCCAAGCAAAGATACCCGCATTATCAGAAGCTTGTTTATGGGATTTACATGACCACGAAGAAGGTTGCACATTACTTCTCTGATCACTCCATTACAGTCGTTAGCGACGCACCATTGTCAGAGATCCTGAACAACAGAGATGCAACTGGTCGAGTGGCAAAGTGGGCGATTGAACTCCTTCCCTTGGATATCAAGTTTGAGGCAAAGAAAGCTATCAAGTCCCAAGCAATAGCAGATTTCCTCGCCGAGTGGATTGAACAGCAACTGCCGACTCAGATTCACTCGGAGCATTGGACCATGTTCTTCGATGGATCCAAGATGCTGAATGGTTCCGGTGCTGGGGTGGTATTGGTATCCCCCCGAGGCGACAAACTCAGCTATGTTCTCCAGATTCATTTTGACTCCTCCAACAACGAAGCGGAATATGAAGCACTTCTGTACGAGTTGCGTATGGCCATTTCACTCGGCGTCCGTCGCCTCATGGTCTACGGTGACTCAGATTTAGTGGTTAATCAAGTGATGAAGGAGTGGGATGTCAGAAGCCCAGCTATGACTGGCTACTGTAATGCAGTGAGAAAGTTAGAGATGAAGTTTGAGGGGTTAGAGCTCCATCACATACCCCGACTGAAAAATCAAGCTGTCGATGATCTGGCAAAGATAGGTTCCAAGAGGGAAGCCATTCCCATCAATGTGTTCTTGGAACATATACATTCATCTTCAGTTCAAGAAGATCCTTTCACTGAAGAGCCCCCACAACCAAAGAGTGCCACTGATCCGACTGAAGTCGAAGTCCCAGCCATGGTCGACTTGATCATGGAGGTTTTGGTCATCACTCCCGACTGGACAGTGCCGTACATTTCATACATTCTTAGAAAGGAACTCCCAGAGGATGAAGAAGAGGCTCGACAAATCGTCCGTCGATCCAAAGCCTTTACTGTGATAAGAGGACAATTGTTCAGAGAGAGTGTGACTGGAGTCTGTCAGAAATGCATAACACCAGAAGAAGGTCGAGTGATCCTCAATGACATCCACTCAGGGACCTGTGGTCACCATGCGTCCTCTCGGACCATCGTGGCCAAAGCATACTGAGCGGGATTTTATTGGCCACGAGCAAATGAGATGGCAAAAGAAATAGTCGACAAATGTGAAGGTTGCCAGTTTTACTCCAACATGTCTCACAAGCCAGCATCAGCCCTGAAGACCATTCCACTCGTCTGGCCCTTTGCTGTTTGGGGTTTGGATATGGTTGGGCCTCTGAGGACTGGTAGGAGCGGTTTCACTCACGTGCTCATGGCAGTCGACAAGTTCACCAAATGGATCGAAGCCAAGCCTATCAAAAACCTTGAAGCCAGTACTGCTGTCAGCTTCATCAGAGAGTTAACATTCAGATATGGTGTTCCACACAGCATCATCACTGACAATGGGTCGAACTTCGATTCCGATGAGTTCAGAGCCTTCTGTGCTTCCCAAGGCACTCGAGTCGACTATGCTTCAGTCGCCCACCCCCAGTCGAATGGACAAGCTGAAAGAGCAAACGGATTGATTCTCAAAGGGTTGAAACCCTGACTAATGCGTGATCCCAAACACGCAGCAGGAGCCTGGGTCGATGAACTTCCGTCAGTGCTGTGGGGACTGAGGACAACTCCCAATCGGTCGACTGGCCGAACTCCATTCTTCTTGGTTTATGGAGTTGAAGCTGTACTTCCGAGTGACTTGCTCCACAATGCACCCCGAGTCGAGCTTTTCTCAGAAGATGAAGCAAAACAGGCACGGCAAGATGCGGTTGACCTCCTGGAAGAGGAAAGAGAGATGGCCCTGATCCGGTCGACCATCTATCAGCAAGGCTTGCGTCCATTCCACACCAGAAACGTGAGGGGTCGGGCATTTCAAGAGGGAGACTTGGTTCTCCGAGTGGATCAGCAGAAACCACACAAGCTGGCTCCGGCCTGGGAAGGTCCCTTCATTGTCACCAGAGTGCTCCACAATGGAGCGTACCACCTCTATAATGTCGAGCACAAGAAAGACGAACCGCGCGCTTGGAATGCGGAGTTGCTCCGCCCCTTTTATACTTAAGCACTCATTCTGTTGAGATGTAATAAGAAATACCTTTGTAGTTTGTTTATCAAAGACAAGAGTTTTACAGTCTTCTAAAATGATTGTCGTGGCTTATATTTGTGTATGAAATCCCCAGTGGGTGGCTTAGCTGCAAATCCATTTCGCCAAGTTTATAAAATCCTATCGAGCGGTGAGCAAGCTTCTCACTCAGGGGCATAGCCGCGAATCCGTTTCGCCTAAGTTTGAAAAAGCCTCCCGAGTGGTGAGCAAGCCTCTCACTCGGGGGCTTAGCTGCAGTCCAGTACTCGCCTAAGTTTGAAAAATCCTACCGAGTGGTGAGCAAGCCTCTCACTCGGGGGCTTAGCTGTAGTCCAGTACTCGCCTAAGTTTGAAAAATCCTACCGAGTGGTGAGCAAGCCTCTCACTCGGGGGCTTAGCTGCAGTCCAGTATTCGCCTAAGTTTAAAAAAATCCTACCGAG